>NC_081342.1:39902264-39919810 GCF_029784015.1 Lycium ferocissimum | reverse complement strand
TACAATTAGCTTAATCATCGATATCAACATGTTTATTCAAGGCATTAACACATATACTCACATACATGTTTATTCAAGGCATTAACACATATACTCACATACATATTACAGCATACGAATCCATACATACTCCACATCAACCCAAAATAGATTAAAGTTTATCCATATATCCTATACCTCACTTATAAATTCAATTGTTACCTAAATTCGTGGTAAACATAAGTGGAACATCTTGTTTAGATGGTTGAGTTTCTTATGATATTTGAGTATTAAAACCTTGGAAGGTCCTTGCTTTGTTTAAGATAGTGATGTAGGTTACGTTTTTTTTTTGTTTTTTCTTTTATTTTTTTATTTTTTTTTATGTATAAAAGGGAGTATGTGTCTAGCTGTTTAATTCATTAAGAATTAGTCACTAAAAGGAAGCCCTTTTTTTATGTGCAATGTATGAAATTGACATTTTTAAAACATTAATGGCGTTTGGCCACGTTAAAAGCTTTTCAACTAATCAGAAAGTGGATTCACTAAAGATTATGTCGCATAGCGATAAGCTTTCCCGTCCATTATTTAGCTTCCAAACTTAAAAGAGAGGTATATGTATCTTTTAGAAAAATTGTTTTCAAAACATTAGGCCTAACGTCATGTTCATCTTCATTATGTTGAATGTTTACTTGTTTAATCTATTCACCTTCTGTTTATATATTGTTAAAAATCAGTACTTTTTTATTAGCCTCTTGCCTTGTGTTTTCTATGCATGAAACTATTGAGCACGAGTCCACGAGGACTTCAGTCTCATTGCATTTGGAGTTGGGATTCTAGTCCAACATAATATCCGCTATCGAGTCAACCTCATCAGTCCAACAGAACGAGAGAGAATTCTGGGCCAGCAGCCCATTAGCTTCAAACAGTAGCGCAGCAGATTGGAGAAGTAGAATTGCGCCAAGAGCCCAATTAGTTAATGCTTTCTCTACTTTATCTTATTTCGATTGTGTAATTTGGTTGTATCACACGACTAACACTTTACTTTGCACTTACTTTATTAACCAGATGAAATCCCAGCGGAATGTGTATTAGAGTCGTTAAACTGTTTGGTTTAAGTACAAGATTCTAACTCATTGAAATAGCAGCACTTTCATGTTTTAAGTAATGAGTTGGCCAGTTGAAATTTAAAGCTCAACATGTATTTTAAGGAAAGAAATAACGTCCAACGTTACTAGTTTTAAGGGCATTTAATGTCACAAAGTTTCTTCAAACAAAATGAGTTGTCTTCAGAATATTAAAAAAAAAAAAAAGTGCATTTCACTTCAAATTTCAAAGTCCGAATACATTTTCCAAGGTTCAATTGGATTTTTCGCAAAAACTAATTAACACTTATTAAATAATTTTGGGATGTTATGTACATCTTCTAAAGTTATTAAAACAAGGAAATTCTTAAGGCGCTTGTTGCTAAATGACTTAAGGATCTTTCATATCTTCGAGTTAAAAGCAAATGAGTTCATTAACGGATTAAGAAGTTGAGTTATACTTATAATTCAAAGTCTTAATAAACTGTACACATTTTGAAGAGATTTATTCCTTCACAATTAGCTAAACTATAGACTTAATTCATTAATTGAATTGAAGATATAATTGAAATGCTAAAAATGATTTCAAGAACAAAACACCCCTAAGCTTATTTTGCCAAATAAAATACACTTCCTTTTTTCTAATTAATTAGCCATAAATATGCCTCTATGAAACATTATACATATGACTAACTAAAACACATTTTACAAAACAAGTTATATAAATTTTTAGCCATAAAATGTTAGATCCGTACGTAAGTCGCGGCGGATCCTTAATACCGAGGCGCTTAAAACCTTCCTCGGGGGATCACCAAAACCCTTACTCGTTCTCTGAATTTTATTTAAAGGTTTTCAAAAATTGACCTTTAAATTGGTTTCCTAATTCCCATTCAATAAATTAGGTGACGACTCTATTTGTTCACCACAAAGAGCCAAAGTTATGAGAACCTTTTATGCGCGAGCATAGAAGCGGACCGTAACAAGGTGTATTCGAAGCTGGTGCAAGAAGAGCGTGTGAGAGGAATCATACGAAAAATGAAGGATCAGAGTGAAACCATGGCTTTGTTAAGCAAGGGATAAATCCTTACCATGTCCAAGGTGAAGGGAAAAATGATGGTGCATTCTGCACATATCGTAAGAGATCCGGACACGTTGGGGATAGATGTTTTTTACACATTGGCTATCCGGATTGGTGGCCGTAAATAAAAAAGGAAACAAAAAATCGGAGGAAGTTGACGAGGACAACAACAACAGTAGAGGGGTGGACTGGGATCCGGTCGTGGAAGAGGCAACTGCGGGGCTAACGTCGTGGTTGCCAAAGAAGGATGTCTGGTGGAGACAGGATCGGTGAACACAGACGGGAGAGGACCTCGCAATTTGATCAATGAGATCCGGAAGATTGTGATTCAGGTGTTGAATTCCCAAGCAATAAACCTGAAGGCAAGATGGATGGTAAGACCGAAAACTCATCCTGGATTATTGACTCCGGAGGTATTAACCATGTGATAGGTGATCCGGAGGAACTAAGCAATCAGCGAGACTTTCCCGAGTGTCCAGTTGGGCTTTCGGATGGAAGTAGTTCGGTGTCCACGAGAGAAGGAACAACCAGGCTAAATTATATGATTTGGTTGAAGGATGTTCTGTACGTTCCGGACTTAACATGTAATTCAAATTTGTGTCACAACTTGTTGATCATTTAGATTGTCATGTAAAATGTAACTAAACTATGTGTGATATATAGGATCCCACCACGAGGAAGCTTCTTGGAACATGTGAGCGTCGAGGTGGACCTTACTATTTTCGGAATGTACCGCGGATACTAGCTATGAAGGCGGAGGTAGTTGATTGGTTCGATCTTTGGCAAATCATCATTCAGACCATTACAGCATTAGGCCTAAAATAGAGTAGTATTAGAGATAAAGAATGTGATGTATGCCAAAGGGCAAAGCAAACAAGAAACGTTCTTCCTTTAAGTGATAGTATAACTTCATATTTTTTAATTGTTTTGGATGATCGTTCACGAGCCGTGTTGATTTTTTGTAGTCGATAAAAAAAAATGTCCTACATCTTGAAAAATTTCTCTGCCTTGGTGGATAGGTAGTTTGGTAAGAGGGTAAAGTATGCTAGAAGTGATAACATAACTGATTTCACATGTATGAAGACTTACTTCTTCAAATATGGAATTATTTTCCAAACATCTTGCACAGGGAGAACACATCAGAGTGAAAAAGTCAAGAGAAAACACCGTCACATTCTTAATGTGGCACGGGCATTGATATTTCTGAGTCATCTTCCTATAAAATTCTGGGGAGAATGTGTTTTGACTGCGGGGTATTTAATCAATAGAACACCATCTTTGATTTTGAATAGGAAAAATCCCTATGAAATTTTATGAGGAAAAGCACGCTGTTATGATCACTTAAGGGTGATAGGGGCACTATGCTATGCACACACAAAGGGAAGAACGAGGGACAAGTTTGAGAGTCGGAGTTATAGGTGTGTCTTCTTAGGATACCCCTACGGACAGAAGAGTTGGAGATTGTATGACTTAGAGAATGATGAATATTTAGTCTCAAGAGATGTGAACTTCTACGAGACTAAGTTCCCTTTTGCTGTAGGATCAGGTAACTTGGTCGACAACATAAAAGTGATCCCGGAGAAATGGAGGGAGAAAGAAATCAACACAACTTTGATAAATACCGGACTGACAATGTAAGTACGAGCGAAACTCGGATGGATGAAGTACAGACACCAGATACCGAACCTACAGATCAGCCGAAATTAGACTGGACAGATGCCGTTCTGGATAAACAAAACATGGAGGAAGTATAGACGAAAGGTGTCCTGACCACCGAAATATCCCCGAAAGAACAATTGGGTCGAGGTAAACGCTAGCAGCATGAATCGATTCGGTTGCGCGACTACGTCACTGAAACATTTCGGAAACAAAGTCCTTCAACACATCCGCCCGATCCTCAGGTGCGCCTTATCCTTTAGCTCATTATATATCTTGTGATAATTTTTCCTTGCAGCACAAAACTCCCTTGCAGCAATCACCACAGGAAACGAGCCAAAAATCTTCTCGGAGACAATAAAAAAGGAATATTGGAGAAAAGCCATACAACAAGAGATCCAAGCATTGGTTTATCATGGAACGTAGACACTCGAAACATTGCCACCAAATAAGAAGCACTCAAATGTGGATGAGTGTACAAGATCAAGACAACCCTGACAGCACAATCGAGCGATATAAAGCTCGGTTGGTCATTTTCAGAAATAAACAGGAGGAAGGAATTGACTACAATAAAATGTTTGCTCTAGTTGCTAAGGTAGTAACCGTTTCAGACCTTTCTGATAGTTGCGGCTATGGAAAATTGGGAATTGCATCAGATGGACGTTCATAATCCTTCTTGCACGGTGACCTTACGGAGGAAGTTTATATGAAATTGCCACCAGAATTCGTGTTCCTTGTCCGGGTCAAGTATGCTGACTCTGAAAATCTTTGTATGGTTTGAAACAAGCCCCACAGTGCTGGTTTGCGAAATTTTCAAGTACTTTGATGAAATATGATTTCAAACGATCATACTTGGATTATTCTCTCTTCACGATGCACCGATAGGCTATCCAACTAAACTTCTTAGTCTATGTGGATGACTTGATTATCTCTGGAAACGATCATAGTGCCGTTGAACATTTCAAAGACTATCTCTGCACATATTTTTACATGAAGGATTTGGGCCCTCTGAAGTATTTTTTGGGAGTTGAAGTTGCACGTGGACCAACTAGGTTATTTCTCTGTCAATGGAAATAAGCCTTGGATATAATCTCTGAGTACGAATTACTGGGAGCTAAACCAAGCAATACTCCCGTGGAAGAGAATCACGGTTTGGCGTTGGCCGAGAGAGCCAATTTGAGAGATCCAGAACCATATCGACGTCTGGTCGGTAGATTAATATACCTCAATTTTGCGCGATCTGAGTTGTCATATTGCATGCATGTTATGTCCCAATTCTTGCATCAACCGAAGAAAGCACACTAAAATGCAGCTCTCCGTGTGGTGCGCTACTTAAGGAAGAACCTATGACAAGGCATTGTGATGAGAAAACATTGTGATCTCCAGTTGTACGGATGGTGTGATTCGGACTGGACCAGATGTCTGTTGAATCAAAAATCACTTAGCAGTTGGTTTATCTCCCTCAAAAATTCACGCGCATCATGAAAAATCAAAAAGCACCACACTGTCTTTTGCTCGTCAGCGGAGGGGGAATATCGATCAATGGCAATGACAGTCTGTAAACTGAAATTGTTAAAGAGAATTTTGCATAGTTTGGGTGTTGAACATTATATTTTCGGTGAAAATGTACTATGATAGTCAAGCAACATTGTATATTGCACGAAATCTGCTGTTTTATGGATGGACTAAACACATTGAAGTATATTGTTACTATGTTAGGGATGCACTCCGATCCGGTATAATACTTCCCAGTTATGTGTCAACTAATAAGTAATTGATTGAGGTGTTTACAAAGGCTTTGGGCAAATCGAAGCATGAATATTTTTCTAGCAAGTGTGGCATTCAGAACCCTCATACTCCAACTTGAGGGGGTATTGAGGTCAGATGTCTGGTCACATCGGTGAGTTGGTGAATCCCTATGTCGGTGGAAACCCTACTCTAGTCTAATTAAAATATGTTTGGTCTATTTATACTGAATTTGTAATTATGGTAATATAGAATGTGTAGTTCCATTAGATAGGGTTACTTTATTAGACTAAGGCAAGGAGGAGATTATGATGAATATAAAGCATAAAGGATTATCCCATTATTCTTGTCTCTTTAGATTCTTTGTCTCGATTTTACCTACATGATGAGTTATGACATTTCATAGTTTTGATGATTTGACAAATATGCCAAGGATCAGGTCCCCTGAAGACTGTACATCACATGATAGCTGTAAAGTTGTGTGCATTGTTCCATCAGGCAGTACCAAAACAGCATAACTGCATGCATGCTAAAAGCAAAAGACCAGTGTAACGTCTCTATTGAGTTCACATGCCTCTCACATTGTTACACCTCGCATTTTGTGCGTATTCGAAAAAATTGAAAATACTTCGGAACGTTAAGAAAGAAGGCTTTGCTTGGGTTTTTCTTAATGTGTATGCGATGTCTAAGGAAATATGGACGTGGACATATTAAGGAAGGTTAAGGACAATATAATGAATTGATTTTGTTTGGTTCATAAGTTGGTTATGGAAAAATTTAGATGTGGAAATATCGGAAAAGACTAAGGGCGAAATTGGAATGTCGGAAATAGTTTCATGAATTACCAAAAATGTGGGCTAAGGATTTTGGGCTTGAAATTTGAAAAAAAAAAGAAGAGCCAAGCTTGGCCCAAGGCCAAGAGTGGCCGGCCAAACACCTAGCCCAAATCCATGACTTAGTCATGTGACTAAGTCATGTGATCAACTATTATAAAGGGACTAAATATTCATTATGTTCTCTAGAAATTTCAAGACAAAACAAAGGAGAGAAATCAAGAAAAAAGAGGGAGAGGCTCACGGCTTTGGCCATAGAAAATTGGCTTCTTGAAATCTCTTCCCAAAAATTATTTTCTTGCTATATTCCTACTAATTCAAGCCTCCCCTACAACTTGGTGTAATTGTTTTGGAAGATGGAGCATTGGTTTCATCAATCTCGCATTTGGGTTAAGTGAAGAAGCTTGAAGAAGAAGGTAAGGTTTCAATCCCTTTTTCATGTCATGAAGCTTTGGTTTATGTTGTAGAATATGGAAATGGGTAGAAATCATGTAAATATGGAAGTTGCATGGTGAACGTGTATATATGCATATGGCCGTATATATAGGTTGTGTTGTGTGGTTTGGATGAGTTGCATTTTATGTTGTATTTTAGTTATGGTGATTGTAGAATTTGTATTGGAAGTGAAAGATGGACAAAAATTTGATAAGATGGAAAATTGGCCTATGGCCGTGTGGTACATGGTAGATGGAAACATGTTGGATTTATTTTGTTTAATGTGTTAGTTGCGTCGTCATGATCGTCGCAAAGTAAAGGAAGCATGTATGAGTTAAGATTGCATGAAAATAAGATGTAGAGAATTGCGTCGTGTTAATGTGATTTTATGATATTAAGATAATGAGGTTGTTGAAGTGTAGATTATTGTTGTTGGAAATGAATTAGTGTGTAGAAAGTGTGTTGGGATGAGTTGGTTGTGTATTTAAGGATTTTAGATCGATTATGGGATTATTGAATATTGGATGTAAGGTTGAAATATTCTCGGCTTGTGTGTAAATGATTTCAAATTAGTATGTATGTATGGAAATATTGATGTTGACTTGAAATTGTGAAGTCGGAATGAAAGTTATTGTATTATGTTGGGAAGTGGACTAGTTATGTTACCTTGAGTTGTATTGTGATTGTTGATGTTGTTGTTGATTGTTTTGAGCCGAGTTCAATTCTCGGGGTGTCATGTTTATAGGGGAAGTGCTGCCGAAATTTCGGTAGCCAAATAGAAACCAAAGATTGGAATGTCAACTTGCATGAATAGTAACTGGTAAAGATGACCATTTGCAGATTTTCGACGAAACGGGATTTGATTTTTGGCAATCGTGAAGAGCAGGAAAGGTATGTAAAGCTCTCCCATTTCTTCTATTGGCACGTCTTAGATGTATTAGGCTCGACTTTGGTCTTCGGGGATATTCCTACTTCCTGGAATCTGCGTTTGAATTTTCCCCTTTTTTCCTTCAGTAAGATTGAACCTAGTTAGATCATGAATGACTAGAATGGTCTTAGACGAATAAAGCTTGTCCAAATTCAATCCGACTACTCTAAAATATTTATTAATGATATTATGAGATTCGATATGCATGTTTTATGTTCGCCACCTCATTTGACTGAGGTGGGCCCACTATTCCTGATTTTACCCCTTTTGCGTCTATGACTTGTCTTCGAGCGGTTTTAAAAAGAAAACGTTTTAACTACCCCTCTATTTATTACTTAAAAAACTATTTTGAATATTCCGTTAAGTCCTGAGATGTGTTCTGATCTGTATCATGAATCCGAACGTTCTGTTCCGACATAACCCTCCGTGATGTCCGAAAGGTACGTACTATGACTCCGTCCGATTTCATTGCTTTGATTTGTCATTTGTTATGCCTCATTGAGTCTCTGGAAATTTGTATGGTATTTTTATTGCATTTGGTTTCTCACTACTCCACTCGTGGATGCCTCAATGTTTCCCCCACTGAGCCCGGGCCAGGATATGTTCTCAAGCGTATGTCTCTGCATTGTTCGCCGCGCCCCGGTGTGAGGGGCATGTGTATATACGTGCATGGGTTGTGGTGTATGATGTGCCATGTACGCTTATTCTGATATCTGATTATGTGATCTGATGTGGCCACTTGGTATGTTATGATTTGTTTCGGAGACATTCCCTACTCTGAAGTATGATGTGTTTTGGCGCGGGACGGAAGGGAGCGCCCCTGTTCTGTTCACCGAGTCCCATAGCGGGGCCGGCTTTGCATATGTTTTCTGCATGCATTACCTATGATTTTCTGGTATGCACTTTTGATTCCCTATGTATCTTATGCTTCCTCCGCACATTCGTTCGATTTTGATTTTATTTATTACGTTCTCTCGCTTTACATATTCAAGACATTTTTCGTACTGACCCCCTTTCTTTGGGGGCTGCGTTTCGTGCCGCGCAGGTACAGACGACTGATTAGTGGATCCGTTGCTTAGGTTATCTGCTCAGCTGTTGGAGTGCTCCTTTGTCCGGAGCCCGTATTTTGGTATAATATTTTTCTGCTGCATTTGTACGTATTTGTTCTGGGTACGGCGGGGCCCTGTCCCGTCATATGATTATGTTTTGTTCTGTAGAGGTCTGTAGACATGTGGTGTGGGTTCTGTATATGTTTCGTGAGATTTGCGAACGTTTAGAGTTTATTTATGTTTTGTGACGGCCTTATCGGCCTTCGTGCGTCATATTCACCTGACATCATTAAACTATGATTTCTGTTTATTTTTAATATTTTGCTAATTTAGGTTAAGGTACGTATGAGTGTCCAACTAGGGCACGTGTCGCGGCCTACGGAGTTGGGTCGTGACACACATGATCCTCACATGCTCTAATTTGAGTTCTTATTTAAACAACATGTTGGCATTGTTTAATCTATCACTTGAAAACCTAGAAATCTAGATCTTTACAAGTGCAGCCACCACAACTCTCTTGGTGCCTTCAAGAACAAAGCTAAGACAAGTTCACGGATCATATCCAAACAACGAAATATGTTATGAGTCCTAGAGTTATCTAATCTTTGTCTTTGTGATCTCTACATTGTAAACCTACACTTTGTCAAGAAGGGTTTTTGTAGGTGTTATGATTTTTATCGAGCTTTTGGTGTAAACACTTGGCTAGAGTTAGTCATAGTGTAGTTGAGGTTTAGCTAGAGTTAGTTGAATCAGTTTGGTGCTGACTACAGTTAGTCAAGAGTGTACTTGCAATAGAGTTATTGTAAGGGGAGGGATGAGTGGTATAATTCCTATGTTGCAAAAGCTTGTAATCTAAAATATTGCTCAGTTTAGTGAAGTTGGAAATCCTACTAGGGTAGGTCTTGGTTTTTAATCCCTTGAGCAAGAAGTTTTCCACGTAAATATCTTGCCTTTATTACTTTCTATCTTATCTGTGAAACCAGTTCAGGGACCAGGTCCCTTAGACTGTTTTAGTGGATTCATCGGTTGTATCAATTGATATCAGAGCAGGTTCTTTCTAAAAGGGAAACACCTAGAAAGGATCTCTCGTTATGTCTGATCCACCAAGTCTTAAGAAAGGAGAATATATCAATAGGCCACCAAGATTCAATGGACAACATTATGAATGGTGGAATGCAAGAATGCAGGATTTCATATGGGACAAGACTCAGAGTTGTGAGACATCATCTGTGATGGTTCTCACTCTCCTATGGATGATTGAGCGACCAGTGTTGCAACAGATCCAAAGATAAAGGACGAACAAAATAATACTGACAGGGAGGTTGTCACACCCCGACTTTACTAGGGTGTGATGGGCACCCGACCCCGTGTACGGAGCCGAGCGAACCCGCTAACTCTTATTACACATATGAACTCTTTGGATTCTTAAGACAAAACGAAGTAAAATACATAGCAAATTTTTTTTTTTCAAAATCGTTTCGACGTTTCTCAAAGTAAATACAGATTGAAAATATGAGGCTCCGTATAATAAAACACGTCAACCAGAGAAACTCTTTTTAAGGCTGACACCTTAGACCCACGACTCTGTCTGCAAAGTCTCTAACTGTAATCATGGACCATAGCACGTGTATGCTGACTCAGCAACTCTCCAGGGCGAGTGGAGCTTGCCAACATTGCTGAAACATCTTCTATAATGACTTCTACTCGTCGGGGGGTACCTGCGCGGCATGAAACGCAGCGCCCACAAGAAGGGGCGTCAGTACGAATAGTGTACTGAGTATGTAAGGCATGAATAATAACATAGTAAGAAATGTATACATGAACAGTAACCGCATAGAAACATAGAACGTGACGTGTCAAGCCGTGACCGTACATAGGAATCATATCTCGCATAGAGAACATAGAACATATCATAGGATAGCGGTAGTAACTCGTGCATATGAATGCCCCCGGGGGCGGATGCCATGCATGCTTACTTGGTCATATCGGGTCATAGTACCGCACGAGGCGGCTCGCCCACATAGCGCCGAATACTCCCGGCCCGCCATAAATCCCGCGTCCGGCATCCCGCGTCCGGATGATAAGCCGGTGACCGACCAGGTGGCAATGAAACATAGTTCCTTCCCAATTTCCAAGTATACATAGTTCCCATTCCCCCCAACCCTTGTTCATATTTAGCATGCAAGAGAGCCCAAGGAAATCGTGTACTTATCGGAGTGACGTAAGGTCGGAAACCTCCGATCGCATTATGGAATAATCATGGTCGCTTTGTCTCACCTTGAAGGAACGATAATCATAAGGCGAGACTATCAACATAGAACATGTCATAGCATAGCGGGTCATAGACATAGCATATCTGACTTCATCATTGTCATCATAGAATCATAGTTATCATAGGATCATAGTCATCATAGAACCATAGTCCCCATAGAGTCATAGTTCCCATAGAATCATAGATATCATAGAATCATAGCCATCATAGTCATCGTAGGATCGTAGCCGTCGTAGGATCATAGACATCATAGATTCCTAGTCATCATAGGATTATAGTCGTTGTTTAAGTCATAGAAACTGGCAATGTTGTAAAACTTAGTTTTTAAGGAGAAATGTATATTTTGGAAAAACACTTGTAAACTTTTAGTAAAGAAAATCATACTTAGTTTTTAAAGAAAAATGTATATTTTGGAAAACACTTGTAAACTTTTGGTAAAGAGAATCATACCTTGGGGTCAAGGGTTTAGTTAAAACAATTCTTATTTAGTAGTCGGAATAATATCCAAAAGTTTCCTTTAGCTGTAGTATTGAAATAAACCGAAGGGAGCCATAGGAGGAAATTAGGGAATAGTGGGCCCACCTCGAGTCAAATGAGGCGGCGTATCAAGTTTACGTATATTACAATTCATAGCTTCACTTGGGAGGGTCTTAGGGTAATCGAGTCCTATTTGTGTAAGTTCTGGATGTCTAAGAAGTTTTTCCAACATTTTATGCAAGTTCTAATTCAATTCCACTGAATGAATAGTAGTTAATTTCAATCTCGGGTTTCTAGGAGCAGGGTAGTCCCCGAGACACGTACTCAAGCCTATTACATCTAAGACATGCCATAGAAAGAAAGTGGAGCCTTACATACCTCTTTCCGCTCCTTTTGCTACTCCGAATCCACGTCGCAAATCCGCCAAAATCTACAATTTGGTCATGTTTACCAAATCTTGGTTAGTGCATTTTGGAGTTGGATTCTTAAAATGAAACTTGGCTACCGAAATTTCGGCAGCATTTCCCCTGTAAATACATCGTCCCGAGAATATGGCTCGGCCCAATTCAACAACAACAACCCGAGAATGGAACTCGGCCACAATATCAACAATAAAACTAACAATAGCGTCTCCAAACATATTCAATTTAATTCAATAACATCTCATTCACCTTCAAGTAAGCTACGTATATTCAAACTCACATTATTGATCGTTCCTTCAATATTATTCCGAGGCCTTTCAAACACGATTTAAGAACACTCCAAACAATATATACAATTTTCAAAACAACCTAAACCATATGCTACTTCACCCGAATTCCTTCAACTACATTAGGACATCAATAACACATTTTCTTTTCTTTTTTTCCAAACTCATAATCCATATCGTCAATCCCATACGTTTACAACATTACTTTCATAAACTCAAGAAAGAATATTAAAATTACATTACTTCCAAATCAGCCCCTATGCACGGCTCAACAACAATATGCATAACTTTATAAATTTTCATCCGTTCCTTTATATTACAACAACAATCACCCAATACTTAAATAAAATAATTGAATCATTACTCCCATGCCTACATGCATGCACGGCCAACATCAAATTTTCATACAAAACACACGTCCACCCCATGCATCACCATAC
Organism: Lycium ferocissimum; assembly: GCF_029784015.1. Classification (NCBI taxonomy): domain Eukaryota; kingdom Viridiplantae; phylum Streptophyta; class Magnoliopsida; order Solanales; family Solanaceae; genus Lycium; species Lycium ferocissimum. The sequence goes on along the minus strand of NC_081342.1, from coordinate 39,907,126 downwards.
ATGACTACAACTAACATCCACAACTCAATAATCAATTACTAGATAATATTAATTCATCACTTCACTCCAACACAACACATATATTCGGCCAACATATAACATGCATATTTTCATGTTTTTCATCCATTTCCATATACTACAACACATACCAAATATTCATAAAACACAAAGGAAGATTGGTTCTTACCCTTTTTCCTTCAACTTCACCCTTGGCTTAGAGTTGGTGTATGACACCAAAAGGCCTCCTAATTGCTCCAACGACTTCACCATATTAATGAGGGCCTTCAACTTGCTTAGATTGCTAGAAGAAAAAAAGATTTTTGATCAACTTTTCCATAGCTCAATTTTTTTTGAGCTTGGCCGAACCCCACCTTGGCTCCTCTCTTCATCTTTTTTTCTTGCTTTCTCTTAGTAAGATAATGAACCTCTCTTATATATATATGCATATGAGGCCTTAGGCATGTGAGGAGCACATGCCCTTTCTAGATTTTTCTTTCCTTTTCCTTTCTTTTAATTTCTAGAATTTTCCTTTTCTTTTTCTTTGAATTTGGCTAAAAGATGACTTATTTGGCCATCCTTTTTCCTCACATGGCCAATAGGGCAAATGACCATTTTTCCCCTCAACTTCCTCAATATTACCATTTTGCCCCTAGCCTTCCGCATTATTTCCACGACGCATTTTGCAAATTTCTCTTCTTGCCCTTGGCCTTTCGCAATATTTCCGTACTAACAATATTCATAAACAATACTCGTAACCTGCTTGTACACAAGAATACTTTTGGGAAATGGTCTTGCCTTCATCATTCCACGACAACTTCAAATCACTCATTCATGAAAGGTACGGGCTATAACAGAGGTAGTTCAAAATGATATCAAAGCTAGAAACATACTTATTAGTAGTCTGGGATCAGAAGAATACAATTTTATTGCCTATTGCAAAACTGCAAAAGAAATCTGGAAGACTCTCCAAAATACTTATGAAGGAATCAGTAGTGCAAAGCAATCCAGGATTGAGATGCTTACTACTGAATATGAGTTCTTCAAAATGAAGGATGGTGCTCAATTTTTGATATATATGCTAGATTCTCCTCAATCATTGATTAGCTTCGTTCTCTGGGTAAAGGATGCGAAGTAGAAAAGAATAAATTGCTTTGAAAGGAGCTGAAACAAGTTAAAACTGAACTTGAGAAGTCACTCCTTTGGACTTTACCCTTGGATAAAACTGCTGCTACGTGCAATGGCGATATAGAACATAGAGTTTCGGTGCTAAAGAGGACAAGAATCCCTACAATATACAGGGTGAATGTTCCTCTATGACTCAAAACTGGCAGTGCACTCATTATGATTATGCTGGTCATATGAGGATTGGAGTAAAGCAAAAACTCAGTCTGTACAGAGAAACAGAGAGGATGTTAAGAACAGACAGAGAAATAGGGTCCCCATAAGAAGAAAAGTGTGTTACCTGCATAGGTGACCATATATCTAGTTCACCCATTCTATCATTACTTGGGACCTAAGCTGGTTTGGGTTCCTAGGTCCAAAAAGTGATCATGTATAAAGGCTGGAGTGAGAGAGGAGCAGTCAACAGTGGTTGGTATATGGTGACTGGTCTGAGCAAATGATTGAAAAAATGATAATCTTCTCTCACTCAAAGCCGTAAAGAGTGGGAGTGTGTAAAGTATTATCATGAAGAGATAATGTACTCTTTTTATGAGCAAAAATTGGTAAGAAATTCTCCCATAGAATTGAATGTGCGTACCAAGTTGATGTTTTGAAATACAGGTGTGTTAAGTCATGTCAGCCGCGGGGAGTTAACTGTGATAAACCTCATTTTATCAACAGATGGATACTTGATCTCTCTCATGATGAAAATGAGAAGGATACTAGCTTTGAAGGCATGTCACTAGAACTGAGATGTGCAAGTTCTCTTCTGATAAATAGACTTATGATAAAAAAAAAAACCAGTCCTTATGATATCAATAGCAAATAGCAATAGATTGTGTGCTGAAGATAAGATAAATAACCTGTTTTTATGCCCTTAGAACACCTTGTAATTGTGTATAGGAAAAGAAAGACAGAAATCCTAAAAATATGTCAAGATGATGCTAATGGAAGGTGGTATTTTGATCATGATAGGTGCTTGATTGGTCCTTGATCTAGCTCCTATTTTAGAAGGCTCTCTGTGATCTGCTTAATGTAAAAGAAGCCCAAGGTACTTTGCAAAGGAAATTAGATCGCAAAAGCAGAGGAGGACAGAGTGAAAAGTTGAAATGATGACTCAGGCAGAGGATAGAAAATGAAGGCCATGACGGGCTCCCCCTCTACCTCAACCACAGCCTGCTGATGTTTGAGAGATTTTCCCCTGAGGGCGTACAGATGATGAAGAACCTACTGCTAACTCTGGAGGTTGAGCTATACCTCTACCACCTCTTGTTGGACAGTCACGCATCATATGGCATGTCTGACCATAGGCATAACAAGCATCTGAACCTAAGCGGCACTGTCAAGAATGTTTCCTACCACACTGAGTGCATCGTGGTAAAGGTGTCCTCATCTGGCCTGAATCACCCCTATACTGTGAACCCGAGGCTCTGGAACTCTGATATGGTTCAGAATGAATAAGTTGATCAAATCTTTGGCCTGTAAATCGTAGAGGTGCACTAACCCCTGAATGGCCCGAGTGCCTAAAACATTGCTGCCTCTGACCCCCCCTGAACTCACTAACAACACCTGAGGATCAGACTCTCTTACTATAGCCCCTATCATGCTCACGCTCACTCCTCCCCTGCTGCTGTCGCTCCTCAAGATTCTGGGCGTGCGCCTGAATACGAGAAACATCCATACCTTTCTAAAGTGAGGCTATCAAGAAATCATCAATCAAATGTGGTCCCAGACCACTCACCAACCGATGGACATGATTTCCCATATCAGCTACCATAGCTGGCGCATACCTAGCCAGTGAATTAAAATGAAGACTATACTCTCGAGCACTCATATTGGCCAGTCTAAGGTTCAGGAACCTATTAGCTCTAGCCCATCGAAACTCTGGCGGCAAGTAATGTCGAACAAAAGCATCCTACATGTTACATCCGACATTTTCGCTTGTTCGAAAAATTCAAGATAAATGGACTTGTGATGAATAAGGCCACTATTGGACATTTCTTGGTATGAATGTGTAGGTTATGAATATGTTGGTGTGGAATTACGGAAGGATGCCAAGGGCAAAATTGGAATTTTGGAAATTTGTCCCATGAAGTTCAATAATTAGTCAACAATTTTGGCCAAAAATTAAGTGAAGTGAGGCCCAACTTTAAGGGGCCCAACCGGCCACAACTCACCCAAGCCCATGGATTAATTAAATTCCATGGGAAATTATTTTATATATGGATAAGTATAAAGAAGGTTCAAGATAAGTCAAAGGAGACAAAACAAAAAGAAATCAAGAACAAAAAGAGAGAGAGAATTCGGGTGAAAAAAAAAAAACAAAGAGAAAAGAAGGAAAAAAATATTGGAGCCAAATCTTGGTCCAAAAAAAAATTCTTTTGTTGTGAGATTGGTACTAAGCTCAAAGCCCTCTACAAGTTGATATAAGTATTGTGGCAAGAAAGCAATTTTATCCTCCAAGTGAAGAACTTGAAGAAAGGTAAGGATTTCATGCTTTTGTTATGTTATAAAAGGTATATGTATGTTGTAGTATGTGTGAATGAATGAAAATATGGAAATTTTGTGTGTTGGAATTAAGTAGGTGTTGGCCGTGGGTATGCATGTATATTTCATGGTTTGGTGACTTGAATTTATGTTAGAATCTAGTATGTTATGGTAAAAATTGTATTAGAAATGAAAGTGGGATGAATTAATTGGAAGTTGGAGGATATTGCATGTTGGCCGTGTGGTGCTTATGTGAAAGGGAATGGGTTGAATTGATTTAATGTAGTATTTGTGTTGTTATGACTTTGTGAAGTAGATGGAAGAATAATGGTTAAGCTAAAACGAAGAATTTGTTGGTTAAGTCGTTGTCGGAAAGTATGTCGCTTAGCGTGATTTCTTGAAATTATGATTGATGATAATGAACTTGGAATATGAAAAATGTGTTTATGGACTTGTATGTTGAAAGTTAGGAAAAGATTGGAAAAGTAGTGATTTAATGGAAAGTTTGAATGGTTGTGTATCTTATGAATATTACGTGAAAATGATATGGATGCCTCCGGTGTATGTCGTAATGATTTTGATGGATAATGGATATGAAAATAATAAGTTTGGTTTGGAAATGCAAGTTTGAAACGAAAAATGTTCCGTTATGTCGAAAGATGGCTAATGATGCCTTAGTGTATGTTTAATGTCCATTGAGGTTTTTGATGTCATTCCCAAGTTGTTGTGTTGATGAATTGAGCCTAGCTAAGTCTCGGGATGTCGTATATACAGAGGAAATGCTGCCGAAATTCCGGTAGGCAAATATGTGTAAAGTTGGAATATGGAAAGAATGAAACTAACAAATGGTAAACTTGACCATTTCCAGATTTTGGACGAAATTTGGGTTGACGTCAAGCGAGCGTAAGGCGCTATCGAGGTATGTAAAGCTTTCCACTTCTTTGTTTGGCATGTCTTAGTATGCTAGGTGAATATTGGAACCCCCGGAGCATTTCGCTTCTAACCCGATCCCTGTAAAAGTTACTATTCATTCAATTCAATTGAAGCCAAGGGCTCTATTTTGGCTAGAATGCCACCAATCGTCCGAAACCTATCGAAATGTGGTTGGGTAACTTAGAAATAATTATGTATGAGCTTTTGGCCCCTAAATGTTCGTAAATTATGTTCGCCACCTCAATTTGACTCGAGGTGGGCTCCGCTAACCCCGAGACGCC
>NC_081342.1:39848437-39902164 GCF_029784015.1 Lycium ferocissimum | reverse complement strand
ATTATCATATTCATTTACTCATTTAGAGTTATTCAAACCCATTCCAATAATATTCCAAGCGACGTACACAAATTCAAGAAGTTCGTCACTTTTCATATTTCATCCAAACGTCCAAAAATTCCGAAGTGAATATACTAACTCGTATTGTTTCATTCCAAATTCATTAACAACAACCATAATTCACATTTAGAACTTTAATTCCATACTTTATATGAAATCACATAAATTAACATAATTTCTCATAATCACATACAAGCAATTCTAATGCCAATTCAAGTCATTAAACCTTCATTTGCATTACTAAGATCACAACAACACAACTAACAAACTAATTGAACTTGAATTCATTCTCTCCCATGTCCATATGGCTCACGGCCAACACCACCAACACACACACATGCACGGCTTCACACACACACATAACACTCCCATAATTCTCATCCAATTTTAATCATTCTAACATACAAACTTATTCCATAACACAAGAAGGGGAATTCTTACCTTTTCTTCAAATTCCAACTTTCCACAAACGTCGCTCTTTTGCTAAACTAATTATATCACGTTGAAGAGCGTCTTGAGTTTGACAAGAATTCAACAAGAACACGAATTTTGGATTGAAGTTGAAAGCTTGGGAATTTTTTTTTTTCCTTTCTCTTGTATTCGGCCGAATGGCCTTTTTGTTTTGCTCTCAAGTTTCTTTTGTTTTGTGATTTTCTTGAAACTTCTAAGGATGAGCATGTATATATACATGCTCTCCTTATTCATTAATTGGTCACATGATTTTCATGTGCCATGGGTTTGGGCCAAGATGGTTTGGCCGGCCACCCCAAGTTTTGGGCTTCCATTTTTCTTTCAATTTGTTGAGCCCAATTGTCAAAAATCTCGTTTGTAATTTCCGAAACTAATTTCCAAATTCCAAATTTTGCCCTCGGCCTTCTCCCCACGCCTTGCACCAATAGTTTTTTTCCATAAAACAACATAAACATATTAACTAAAATCAAAATATTGACTTACAACATACAAGTCACAATTATTTCAAATTTTTCCGGATATGCGAAAACACGGGATATAACATACAAATTCCATTGAAGGTATACGAGTGCATTTAAGGAGCACAAGCGAGCAATAGAATAGTAAAGCGGCAAAGGTATGTGAGGCTAGTCCTTTCTTTCCAAGGCATGAGTCATATGACATGAATTTCCTCCTTTACTATGAATGTTCCTATCTCTAAGAAGGTAAAGATCCTCATTCATGAATAGCCATACGAGATAAGGCATACGATGACTATGATAGTAAGCTAAAGTCTAGAAATACTATAGCCTTTGACATGATGCTCCTAAGAAGCTAATGATGCTATATATATGTAATCAAATGGTATTGACCATTATGTCCACTCACCTCATGCTTGTTCCTTCAAGGTGAGGCAGAATACGTATGAATGTTCCATAGTGACAACGGGGGTCCACGACCTTACGTCACCCCGGTCAAGTATGAATACCTAAGAGTCTCCATGCATGTAATATAATAAATATATGATGATAAGCATACTATGATGAGTTATGACACGCATATTATGAAAGACATATTATAATAAGTATGTTATGAAAAGCATAATTTTGATGGGCATGTTATGATAAGAATGATGTAACGAATGTATGATGATATCACACCGCGCCTATATGGTCGGGCACCACCGCAAAGCGGGCGGTTATACACCATGACCAAACGGCATGGCGGCGCACTAGTGGACAGCATGAGATAATATCACGGACACGGGATGCTGCGGACGCGAGCCAATGATGATATTCTTATTCAATTGCGATTATTACACCGCACCTATATGGTCGGGCAGCATATATGATTATGTACGTATGATATGATGATGATAAGATCGAGAGTAAGTAAGCATATATATGATCTTTCTTATGATTCGGTCGATTCTGATTGCTCTTGTTTTATGCCTCCTCGGTTTATTGATGATTCATTATTGTTTATGCTTCACATACTCGGTACAATATTCGTCGCGTCTTTTCTTCGTACGCTGTGTTCATGCCCACAGGTAGACAGGGAGGTGTCCCAGACTCATAGGAGCTTGCAGTTGATTTGAGAGCACTCCATATTCCGGAAGTGCCACAGATTTCTCTTTTGGTATATATATTTGTATATTCATGTTTTTGGGCACGACGGGGTCCTGTCCCGTCCAGATGTCTAGTATTCTAGTAGAGGCTCGTAGATACGCAGTGTGGGTAGTCTGGTCCCATGGCTTGTATGTATATGCATGTATATATATCATTTTGATAGCCGAGGGGCTTATGTTTATAAAAGCTAATGTATTTCGAAAAATAAACGGTTTTATATGATTATGAGCATATAGTATGAATAACGACGGATAAGCGGGTGAGTGAGTGGTGTTCGGTGGTTAGCCCCGGATGCCGTCGCGGCCGTAGCTCGGGTCGTGACAAAAGTGGTATCGGAGCCGATTCGGTCCTAGGAAGTGTCTACGAGCCCGTGTCTAGTAGAGTCTTGTTTATGGTGTGTTACGCGCCACGCTAATAAACAAGAGGCTACGGGGCATTTAGGAAAAAAAATGACCATCCTTCTTCATATGAGATCGTGCGATAGAGCGTGTATAAGATATACTCTCACAACGAATGTGCTATGATTTCAGAAATGCCGCCAAAGGCTAAAGCCGCCCAGAAGGGCAAGACTACGACAAAGAGGCGGGCGGAAAGAGAGCCGCCTATGAGTGTTGATGAAGGAGAGTCACATCATGAGGCTTCACCTAGTGCCTCCACTACTCCTCCTATTACAGAAGGGGCTTCTATCCCAGTTCCTCCACCGGCTACTTCGGGTCAACAAGTGACCGAAGCTATTAATTTATTGACTCAGTTGGTTGCCGCTCGGTGCACAACGAGAGAATGGGGCCGAGTGATCGTTCGGCTAGTACGAGCCCGTGATTTCATAAGCCTAAATCCTCCAAATTCTTTGGGTCAAAGCGGATGAAGATCCACAAGGTTTCATTGATGAGATCTTAAGAACGTTGCGGATTATTCATGCTTCCGAGGCGAGTCGATGGAGTTAGCTTCATATAGACTCCGAGATGTGGCGGTTTATGGTACAATAATTGGAGAGCGTCGAGGCAAGAAAATGCGCCCTCCCGTGTGGCAAGAGTTTGTTGATGCCTTATTCGCCACTACTTACCTCCGAGGTCCGTAGAGCTAGAGGCGGATAGATTCTTGAATTTGAAGCAAAAATATGTAGCGCCGGGAGTATAGCCTTCAATTTAATTCTTTGGCTAGGTATGCTACGATGATAGTCGACATCGGTGACGAGTGTAGATATGTGAGTGGCTTGGGGCCACATTTATTCAAAGATTGCTTAACGGCCTCATTACAAGGCGGGATAGATATTTCCGAATTCAAGCCCATGCCCAAAATCTTGAAGGGCAACAACCTCGCGAAAAGGGGTGAACGTGATGTTGATAGAGGGCCAAACAAAAGAGCTAGATCTTCGGGCACGGCCGTGATTATAGAGGGGGACCGAGGCGGACATTTTTGGGCACTCGGGTCGGTCGACTGCGAGTGCGCACCTCCCCAATTTTCGAGATAGGAGATTTGATCGCTCCGCCCGTCGGGACGGGGCCGAGTTCGAGGGCCCCGGGTTTATGTTTGGGGGTGATTATAGTCGCAGAGAGACCTCCGGTCGCGATGCGGTCGGTGCGGTAGATTACGTTGCAGACGGTGCGCGGGGTTCGGGCGCTTGTTACGCTTGCGGCGGGTGGAGCACATGATGAGAGATTGCCCGTCGATGAGTGGCGAGCTAGGACCCGACCCGCCGGGATCGGTCGCGGATCTTCTTCGACGTCTGCGGGGCGGACTTCTCGGACCCCGGCCGAGGTAGAGGCCGGGGGGGAGTATCTACTTCGGGTGCCACACGGCCGACCGACTATATGCGATGGCGGACGGCAAGATCTTGAGTCCTCCTAGATGTGGTCACAGGTACATTGACTGTGTTCTCTTATGATGTGTATGCATTGATAGATCCGGGATCTACGTTATCATATATTACTCCATATATTGCAAATCGTATTGGGGTGAAACCCGAGCCGATCAAACCTTTTTGAGGTATCCGCTCGGTTGGTGATCCGTGATAGCTAAGCAAGTATATAAGGCGTATAATTGTGATATGTGATCGTCGGACAAAATTCGATTTAGTTGAGCTAGAGATGCTAGACTTTGATGTTGTAATGGGTATGGATTGGTTGGCCTCTGCTATGCCAATGTTGATTGTCGCATAAGTGGTTCGGTTCCAATTCCGGGAGCGCCGTGCTTGAATGGAAGGGTAATACGGCGACTCAAAGGGTAGGTTTATTTCTATCTCAAGGCAAGAAAAGATGATAGCTAAAGGCTATATTTATCATTTAGTTCGAGTTCATGATACGGAAGCGAGTCTCCTACTTTCCGGTCACATTGGTAGTAAGTGAGTTTCTGGGATGTATTTCCGGATGAGCTTCCGGGCCTTCCTCGAAAGGGAGATTGACTTCGCCATTGATGTGTTGCCGGATACGAGCCTATCTCTATTCCTCTCATCGAATGGCTCAATTTGAATTAAAAGAGCTAAAGGCACTGATTGAAAGATTTCGCTGGGAAAAGGGGTTCATTAGACCCAGTTCTTTCAAAGTGGGGAGCACCGGTCTTATTTGTGAGAAAGAAAGATGGCTCCTCGCGAATGTGCATTGATTATAGGCAGTTGAATAAAGTGACGATAAAGAACAGGTATCCTCTCCCAAGAATAGATGATTTATTTGATCAGCTTCAGGGTGCCAAGTGGTTTTCAAAAATAGACTTGAGGTCAGGCTATCATCAAGTAAGAGTGAAAGAAAAAGATATTCCCAAGACAGCTTTTAGAACAAGATATGGCCATTATGAATTCCGAGTAATGTCATTTGGGCTAACTAATGCCGGCGGTGTTTATGAACTTAATGAATAATGTGTTCAGGCCTCTCTTGGATCTATTTGTGATAGTCTTCATTGATGACATTTTGGTGTATTCTCGCACGAATCGAACACGAGATCACTTGCGAATTGTTCTTGAAATTCTCCGCACTCGGGAGTTGTATGCTAAATTTTCAAAGTGCGAGTTTTGGCTAAATTCGTGACATTCTTGGGCCATGTGATTTCAGACGATGGCATTAGAGTTGATACTCAGAAAATAGAGAATTTGTGAAGACTTGGCCAAGGCTAACGATGCCTACGAAGTTCGTAGCTTTACGGGATTGGCAGTTATTATAGAAGATTTGTAGAGGGCTTTTCATCCATCTCGGCCCCATTGACGAAGCTAACCTTAAGTCGACAAAGTTTCAGTGGAATGATGCTTGTGAGCGTAGCTTCCAAGAGTTGAAGGACAGGTTAACCTCAGCTCCAGTTTTAACACTCCCAGAAGGGCCGGATGGCTATGTTGTGTACTGTGATGCTTCCGGTGTTGGGTTAGGATGTGTATTAATGCAGCATGGAAAAGTCATTGCATATGCTTCGAGGAAGCTGCGAAAACATGAAAAGAATTACCCAACTCACGATCTTGGATTGGCCGCAGTTATTCACGCATTAAAAATGTGGAGACATTATTTGTATGGCGTACATGTTGATATCTATACAGATCATAAGAGCCTTCAATATATTTTCAAACAAAAGGAGTTGAATCTGTGACAGAGGCGGTGGTTAGAATTATTGAAAGATTATGATGTGAATATCTTATACCACCCGGAAAGGCAAATGTAGTAGCGGATGCGCTTAGCCGCCGATCAATGAGTAGCTTATGTGAAGTGCCCTCGGAGAAGAAAGAAATGATTCGTGAGCTCCATCAACTAGCTAGCCTTGGAATACGCATAACTGACTCAGGCAATGCAGGAGTCGGTATTAACAATCCCACTGTTTCATCCTTGGATGCAGAGATAAAAGAGCGCCAATACGAGGATCCCAAATTGAAGTATTATAAAGGTGTGAAATTTCCGAAAGAAAAGTCGCTTTTTGAAGTCTCGGTAGATGGGGTTCTCAGGTACCAGAATAGATTATGTGTTCCGGATGTGGCGGAACTACGCCGCCGAATTCTAGAAGAAGCTCACTACTCCCAGTATTCTATTCATCCAGGAACGACAAAGTTGTATCATGATCTTAAATTGATGTATTGGTGGGATGGCATGAAAAGAGACATAGCAGAATTTGTAGCCCAGTGTCCAAATTGTCAACAAGTGAAAATAGAACATCAGAAGCCAGGAGGGTTATTACAAGCAATGGAAATTCCTACGTGGAAATGGGAGGTGATCAATATGGATTTTATTGTAGGATTGCCCCGCTCCCGAGGCAAGTATGATTCTATATGGGTGATCGTGAAACGGACTCACAAAAGAAGCTCATTTTCTCCCAGTCAGGACTACATACTCAGCTGAAGATTACGCCAGGTTATACCTTAAGGAAATCGTAAGGCTTCATGGTATTCCAATATCTATCATCACAGACAGACGAGCACAATTCACAGCTAAGTTCTGGAAATCCTTCCAAGAAGGTCTGGGTACTCAAGTGAAGTTCAGTACAGCATTCCATCCACGGGTGACGGACAGGCCGAGCGTACTATTCAGACCTTGGAAGATATGCTAAGGGCATGTGTTTTAGATTTTGGTGGTAGTTGGGATGACCACTTACCCTTCATCGAATTTGCCTACAATAATAGTTATCATTCCAATATCCAAATGGCTCCGTATGAAGCGTTATATGGAAGGAAATATAGATCCCCGATTGGATGGTTTGATGTCGGAGAAGTACAATTAATAGGTCCCGAATTGATTCAGCAAGCAGTGGAAAAAGTCAAGGTGATCCGAGATCGATTATTGACAGCCCAAAGTCGCCAAAAATCTTATGCGGATAATCGCCGGCGAGATTTAGAATTTCAAGTCAATGATTGGGTGTTCTTGAAAGTATCACCGATGAAAGGGGTGATGAGATTTGGTAAGAAAGGGAAGTTGAGTCCTCGATACATTGGACCCTACAAAATCATCCGCAAGGTGGGTCAAGTAGCCTATGAATTAGAGTTGCCTTCCGAGCTTGAATTAGTTCACCCAGTATTTCATGTCTCTATGCTCCGCAAATATGTGGGAGATCCCACAAAGATTGTGCCAATAGATGATGTTCAGATTACAGAAAAGCTAGCCTATGAAGAAGTACCTATTGCCATATTAGACGATGTGCAAGTACGAAAGCTACGAAATAAAGAACTAGTTTCAGTTAAAGTCTTGTGGCGAAATAACAATCGAGAAGAGATGACATGGGAAGCAGAAGAGAGAATGAAATCTACATATCCGCACTTATTTCAGCCCCCAGAAGAGGCTTATGATGAGACGACGAGATGATAAGGTATGTACGCTTTACTCTTACGTATATGGGTCGTGTGTGGCCAATCTGAATTGCTATTATGTTGTAGCCCTGTGAGGCAATGATATTATGGGTTGATTGTGACAGGATGGTATCGCCATATTATAGGGGAAACTCTGGCGAAATTTTTCTAGAATTCCCGATGATTTAACATTCGGGGACGAATGTTCCAAAAGGGGGGAAGAATGTTACACCTTGAAAATTTCCCCTTAAGCGTACAGTGAATAGACTAATGAGGGGTACGATGTATACGAGGTTTGGACAAGTAAGAACTAGTATGTGATGATGCTAATTAAGAATTTCAAAGGCATTAGACTTGAGGAAAGAAAGTTGTTAAGAGAAGCGAGACTTAAGTTAGCGTGTTGGATGCAAACTAGGAGTATTGAGTTAGTGATGCCTCAAGGTTGTTATGGAGAAGGGTTTATAACATCCCCTAGATCTATAATGAAGTGGTAAACAAGTGCTAAGAAGGTTCCATAAGGATTGGAGATCAAACGAAACGACGAGAACAACTTTGGCGGAAGCGATGATTTCCACGACCACTTCCACGGCCCATATAATGTTCCACGGACCGTGGAATGGTTCGTGGAACTGCCAGCGAAAGGATGGTCAGCTGGTCATGAACCACGACCGGTTCACGACCAACACTGGGTTCCACGGACCGTGGAACAGTCCGTGGAAGTCCCGACGACTGAAGATGTTCCAAGTCTTTAAATGTGATCTCACTTCATTTATTTCATTTCCATTCACGTCTTCAACCCCTCCACACCTCTAGAACCTTCCAAACATTTCATCCACAAGAAAACTAAGGAGATCAAGGATTGATAACAAGATTTGAGGAGAATCAAGCCTAAGAAACTCCATTAAAGCTATCAAGGTCAAGAAATCTCAAGAAGGAAGAACTAGGGTTTTGCTCAAAGAGGAGTATTAGCAACCAAGGCTTATTCCTAAAACATCTAAGGTAAGATTCATGATATTTATATGTTGTTTAAGGTATTTGGGAGTTGAAATACTTGGTCATTAAAAGAGAATAGCAAAATGGGTTATGAATGATGAATAGTGACGTTTTGAGACATAGTTGGAATTGAATCATGAATGTTGGTTGTTGATGATATAAATACGTTATAAATGAACTATAGAACATGAAATAAGTATTGGATACGAAAGAATGCGACGATGGATTTTTAGTCATGATTATGGGAAATTGAGGTGAATTATGAAATGCGAATCATATGAATGAATGATGATTGTTGTTAATCATATTGTGATGATTATTATGAATGTTGGGAATTGATATGGAATATGGCGGAAAGTAGTATAAACAAAGGAAGCGCTGCCCAAATTTCTATAGCTTTAGAGAACATGTTTTCCCGATTATATAGCTAATGTCGATACAAATTCCATTGAAGGTATACGAGTGCATTTAAGGAGCACAAGCGAGCAATAAAATAGTAAAGCGGCAAAGGTATGTGAGGCTAGTCCTTTCTTTCCAAGGCATGAGTCATATGACATGAATTTCCTCCTTTACTATGAATGTTCCTATCTCTAAGAAGGTAAAGATCCTCATTCATGAATAGCCATACGAGATAAGGCATACGATGACTATGATAGTAAGCTAAAGTCTAGAAATACTATAGCCTTTGACATGATGCTCCTAAGAAGCTAATGATGCTATATATATGTAATCAAATGGTATTGACCATTATGTCCACTCACCTCATGCTTGTTCCTTCAAGGTGAGGCAGAATACGTATGAATGTTCCATAGTGACAACGGGGGTCCACGACCTTACGTCACCCTGGTCAAGTATGAATACCTAAGAGTCTCCATGCATGTAATATAATAAGTATATGATGATAAGCATACTATGATGAGTTATGACACGCATATTATGAAAGACATATTATAATAAGTATGTTATGAAAAGCATAATTTTGATGGGCATGTTATGATAAGTATGATGTAATGAATGTATGATGATATCACACCGCGCCTATATGGTCGGGCAGCCACCGCCAAAGCGGGCAGTTATACACCATGACCAAACGGCATGGGCAGCGCCACTAGTGGACAGCATGAGATAATATCCTGGACGCAGGATGCCTGGACGCAGGCCAATGATGATGTTACTGTTACTGATTATTACACCGCACCTATATGGTCGGGCAGCATATATGATTATGTACGTATGATATGATGATGATAAGCTCGAGAGTAAGTAAGCATATATATGATCTTTCTTATGATTCGGTCAGTTACAGATTGCTCCTTGTTTTATGCCTCCTCAGTTTATTGATGATTCATTATTGTTTATGCTTCACATACTCAGTACAATGTTCGTACGCGTCTTTTTCTTCGTACTGCTTGTGTTCATGCCCACGGGTAGACGGGGAGGTGTCCCGGACTCGCATAGGAGCTTGCGATTGATTTGAGAGCACTCCATATTCCGGAAGTGCCACAAATTTCTCTTTTGGTATATATATTTGTATATTCATGTTTTTGGGCACGACGGGGTCTGTCCGTCCAGATGTCTAGTATTCTAGTAGAGGCTCGTAGATACGCAGTGTGGGTAGTCTGGTCCCATGGCTTGTATGTATATGCATGTATATATATCATTTTGATAGCCGAGGGGCTTATGTTTATAAAAGCTAATGTATTTCAGAAAATGACAGTTTTATATGATTATGACCATATAGTATGAATAACAGCAGATAAGCAGGTGAGTGAGTGGTGTTCGGTGGTTAGCCCCGGATGCCCGTCGCGGCCCGTAGCTCGGGTCGTGACACTTTAGGGGTATACTTATATTATCGCCCAATTTTACCTCACTCTAAATCCGTATTTCTAACCTTAATTAGATAGCTCACTTATTTTTGCCCTCCGTCTACTCGCTTTCTTTCTTTTCCAAACATCATAGTGTTAGGACTTTCCGAGTTTAACCTGTGATAAAAACAGCATCAACTTGCCTTATAACATTCGTGCCATTTATATTTTTCCTCTCACTTGAACTTCGTTATCTTGTCCAATTAACGTCTTCCATATACCACTACGTTGGTTGCCGGAATACATATGTCCTTTGATCTAGCCATGTACAGGATATCTCATACATACTTATGTACACATATACTCTCTACTGTCTTGCTTACAAGGTATCTTCAAACACCATTCCAACTTACCCTAATTCTAGAGCTGCGATGTACCCTTTTCCTCTTTATCGATCTAATTCGCCCCGTTCTGCGTGACCTCGTAGGGTTTCTGCCCACTCCTCGGACCCTTAATTTATCCTTAAGTCACTCTAACTCCTTATTTACTTCTTGCGTCTGAATTTGTAGAACTTCTAGAAAACTTCCCAGGGGGTCACCCATCATAAAATTTCTCTCGCTTTAGCACGCTTAACTTTAGAACTCTGGCGGAATACGATACTTTAACGCTCGTATAACTGCGTCCACTTTATCGCATGACCTCCGTCACGTAATCTGGAGTAAATTGAAGCCTTCACAGATTTCAACACGCCCTCGTAACACAATTACTATTTTGCCCTCCTTTGGTCCTCGGTATTCGCCTTTCACCTGTGGATGTGATTACTTTTCGTCCTGAACTTTCAGGTCCCCGATGGCGACGAGCTCACTTTGATCGTCATTACTTATAGGTGCTTGGTTACCGGCCTTTGAATTTCTGCTCCCATTTTACCCCGTTCCTCGTGTTTTCCGTAACCGAATCTTTCACATTCCCGTCACTTATAGTACTCGTGTCCTTAGCGACACATGTCATAATCTACTATTATACTGTTATCTCGCTCTCTTCCCATTCTCTCCTTCCGATTACCCTTTCTTTTCTTACGCTCACTATCATTTCCACTATTGTATAACGCTTATTCCGAACTTTTCCTACAGAACTTGACAAGCCTTTCTTATTCGTTCTATATTTCACTTTTCCGTTTCACACTCGTCGTTAGATTCTAGCGACATAGATCATATCGTAGCTTTAGCCACTTTCAATTTCTCTATACCATATCAACATCGACCTTATAATTATTATTATCCCCGATTCAATAATTAGCTTCTTTCTCGGTGTCGGCCGTACTCATAGCTTAGTCAAATTTTTTACCATTACTATTGGCTCGACCTTTCCAGACATACCACAACCTATACCTCATTTTCACTTTATTTCTGGGAAAATTTCGGCAGGGTTTCCTCTGTAACAGTTACTATCCCAAAACCTGCACACAGGAAATACCAGCAATGCCTCACAGGGCCAACATATATATATATATGCGTAGCATATCATATCACAGCCTCACAGGGCTACCAACATCACCCGTAGCACACAAATACTGTACCTGTTGCACTTTCTTGTTCACTTTTCCCTTTTTAATCTTTAGCTTGCATTTCAATCATACTTCAATATTTTACCCGACATATATCTCTCATACCGTTACTTACCTGCGTACTTTGTAACTTCCAACATCGTTAATCGCTTTCTTCTGTCGATGCCTTTCTCCTGCTGCAATCGAAAGTTAGCGGAAGAAATCTCATTTTCTATGATTTAGCTCTACCGCACGATCTAAGATGTCAAAGAAGAGTAACCATCCTAAATGTCCCGTAGCCTCCTGTTTATAAATGTGGCGCGCTTCACACCATAAACAGGACTCTATCGGACACGACTTTGCAGACAACCCCCCAAGACGAACCGCTCGATACCAATTTGTCACACTAATTTCTATTAGGGTGTGATGGGCATCCGACCCTTGTTTAGGGCCGAGCGAACCGCCGACTCACATAACACTCATAATCACTGGCTTCTCAAATCGTAACATAAATACATACCGAAAGTTTCTCGAAAAATAACATGCTTTTTACCTTTCTCGGACCAAAGAAAATGTTTGTATCATATAGAAACATATGGAACTTATAATACAATGCATAACAACACATCGTCTTACATAGCCGCTTACATATCCGACATCCTATACCCACGACCTTTTGTATGTCTGCAAAGCCTCTAACACAGAACATGATACTATAACATTATGCTTTGACTCGGCAGCACTCCTGAGCAACTGGAGCTCGCCAATCCCGCTGGAACATCTTCGGCTAATGTCTTCAACTCATCTGGGTGTACCTGCGCGGCATGAAACGCAACCCCCGAAGAAAGGGGGTCAGTACGGAATATGTACTGAGTATGTAAAGCATGAAATACAATAAGCGGGATCATACTGAAGTAAAGAGTACAGAGAAATCAGAAAACTTGCCTTTCAAAACATTTGTCATGCATAGACATATATCGGTAAATAAAATCAAATCATAACCGTGTCATCATATCATCGTACATATATCGTACCCGGCCCTCTAGTGGGGACTCGGTGAGTAAAATCATATCATAATCATAATCATGTATGCATGCGGATATACATATATATATACATACCGTGCCGCCCCTCAGTGAGGGACTCGGTGAATAGCGTGTCCCGGCCCCGCTAGCAAGGGACTCGGTATGCCATCCTGGCCGCCATCCCCATCTCATCACATCATCATATCATCATACATACATACATATATATATATATATATATATGCATATATATATATATATATATATATAACGTACCCGCCCTACTAGTGAGGGACTCGTGAACAATGCAAAGAAGTGTGCACGATTACGTACCCGGCCCGGGACTCGGTGAAAGATGCATTGAGGCATGCACGAGCGGAGTAGTGACAAACCATATGCACATAAATCAATTTTAGAGACTCAATGATGTAATCATGAACGAATCGTCATTTGAAAATCGGGACAATAGTTATATCAAAAATCTTGCGGACGGTACTCGGAGACATATCAAATATCATAAGTATATCAAAGTATCGTAGGGACCATAGTCGTATATCAAATCCTTCCGAGCCCGTCTATGGAAATCCAAGTCATTACACGTTACAAAACTTTCTACGAACGTTTCAAAGTAATCCGATTCCTTTTCCGAAAGTTACAGACATTTCTACACATAGGATTCATTAGGAACAAAATTCTTTACATAAGGTTTGAAATCCAAGAATACATAAGACTTAAGAACCATATGAAGAATGTTACATCATGAAGCAATTAAAAAAATCATATACATACTCGGAACATGAGAGCGGAGTTACCCCAAGTACAATTCATGTCATACCTTAATTGCGTCTAGGACATGCCAAAAAGGAAAAAGTAAGCCTTACATACCTTAGCCGCTTTCTAAGCTAATCCAACCTTAAGTCTCGACTTCTCACAATCTACAATAACGTCATTAGGTATCAACCATTAGCAAAAAGCACTTAGGTATTCAATACCAAACTAACACTTTATCTACCGAAATTTCGCGGCATTTCCCCTATAAATTGGACATCCCCGAGAATTTAACTCGGCCAAATCATTATCAACAATACCAACAAACATAATAACAATATCAATATTCAATCCCAAATGCATTCTAACATTAATAATTCTTTTCTACACAATTCGGCAATATTCATATGTATTCAATTCAACTTCATATATCCAAACTAATATCAACGATCGCATATTCAAATAACAATCCAAAACCTTTCAAACACGATTCAAGAACATTTCCAACAATCCACACAATATTCCAAACAAGCCAATCCAATGCCCAACCTTACCCAAAATCATTCCAATCCAACAAGAACATCACCAACACAATTCTTTCTTCTAAATTCATAAACTATGTCAACAATCCGCATGTTTACAACATTATTTCCATGAATTCAAGAAAGCATATTATAGTCACATTAACTTCCAAACGGCTCATACGATTACAACTTTAATCTTGGATCATTAAAACTTCATTTTCCATCATAGAGTTCACAATACAACAATCAAAATACTACATCACATTAGTCCATATACCTACACCAAATCAGCCCATTTTCGGCCAACACCCCAACACACACATTCTATGGTTTTCATCCATTTTCTACACATTACAACAACACACCAACACGTTGAATACAATTAATTCATCACTCCAACACAACTCTACACATGCACGGCCAAACTATACCACACGGCTACCACTTCAACATCACAATTTCATATATTTCATTTATTTCTACATACCACAACATGCGCAAATCATTCATAAGACATGAAAAATATGATTGAACCATACCTTTTTTTCCACCTTGTTCCATCTCGGCTAGAATCATGTTCATGGCACAAAAATGATTTTCTTGTTCCAACAACTATGCCATGTTAACGAGGACCTTCAACGTAGTAGGAAACCTAGAAGAAAATATTTTTTGAAGAGGAGTTTTGATCTTCCATTTTCTCTCTACCATGGCCGAATGGCCTCTCCTTGGGCTCTCAAAGTTTCTTGAATTTTCTCAAGGGTGGAAGTGAATAAGATGACTTACTTAGTCGTCTTTGACTACATATATAATTTGCACATATGTGCCATGGCCCACACCACAACACACACACACACACACACACACGGCCACTTGGCCATTTTTTTTCATGAATTTAACTTTCCAAATTTTCACTTTTGGCCCCAAGTTTTCATGAAATGCCTAACTTTCCATAATTCATTTTTGGTCCATATTTCCTGAAATATTAGTTTCCATAATTCCATTTGTAACCCCAAATCTTCCTTAATATTTCCATCCAATAACATCATAAGTGACTTATGCCTTAACACAAAGTCGGAAAAAAAAATACCCTTGTCGTTGACTTGTCGCAACTGACTTAAAATATTCCGACGTACAAAATACGAGATATAACATCCTCATTTGTTTTCGGCTCCAGAACAGATCCATGCTACAGCATAATTATGTTCAGGTATGTATTATTTATCAGCTACTTTTATTGATCGTGTGGGGCCATTTTTGTTATTGCTTGTTGTAGCCCTGTGTGCCATTGTATGGTTTGGGATTCTTTTGTGTGGAAGGTTGGTAGTGGTACAGTTACAGGGGAGACTCTGCCGAAATTTTTATAGAATTTCTAGAAGATAGCATTCGAGGACGAATATTTCTAAGGGGGGAGGAATGTTATACCTTGTGGTTCTATACATTTAGAATCATTATGTGTAAGGTATCTTAGGTTTGGACACTGGGAATTGCCCTCGAGGTTATATGAGGTTATCTATGCTTAAAAGTGCTTAAGTTCATGTTTGGTAAATGACGAAAGGATTAGAGAATAAGTGAATTGAAGCGAAAAGGTTCGTCAAAAGTATGGTCTGTATTTTGAGATATAAAACGTATTTAAGGATTCTAAAACTTTCCAGAGAAGAAAATTTTGAGATGGAAAAAATATGGTCCCTTTGTACGGACCGTATAATGTTATACGGCCAAGAAATACAACCAGTATTTTTTAAGTCGGTGGATTTTTGCTGATTTGAAGTATGACGACCCCTCTTCATTTTTAATCATTTAAACATAGCCCCAAGTTCAAGAAATCTCTAGAGACCTCTCCAAATATATTCAAACACTCCAAGCCTAAATCAAAGATCAAAGTATTTAGGGTTTCAAAGTGAGGTTTAAACTTGTCTCCTCTTCTTGAAGAAGCTTGGGTGAGTATTTTAAGGTGGAGTAACCTTCGAATTAAAGTGTTCTTGAATTTTGAGGTAAGATTTCATCTTAGTTTCATACTTATGAGTTTATTTGGTAATTATAATAAGATTTGTGGAAAAGAAATTAGAGAAAAGGTCATAAGGTGTTGTGTTGAAGTTGTTGTTATGAATTGATTATGAAAAGAAGTTTTGAGGCTGAATTGAGTATAATTTGAATATAATCTTTTGATTATGATATTTTCAATGTTTCATGGTGGTTTTGGGAGTTGTCTTGGAGTTGGTGGAAGTAGATGATATAAGGGAAATGTTACACCTCGAAAATTCCCCATTAGCATATAGTGGATAGACGAGCGAGGGACATGATGTATACGAGGTTTGAGCAAGTAAGAAATAGTATTCGACGATCCTAATTAAGATTTCCAAAGACATCCGAGTTAAGGAAAGAAAGTTGTCAAGAGAAGCGAGTTATATGCTGAGTATCGGATAAAAATTACGAGTATTAAGTTAATGATGTCTTAATGACCCTTTGAGGAAGAGTTATAACGTCCCTTAGAGTGATATAGAAGTGTTGAACAAGTGTTAAGAAGGTTCCATAAGGATCGGAGATCAAACGAGTCGACGAAACAACTCTCGGAAGCTTGGGTAGACATACGGCCGGACATGCGGCCGTATAATATCTACGGACCGTATGTCCAGCCGTAGATCCAACCCAGCAAGCCATGATTCACTGGACCAGATATACAGTCCAACATACGGTCAGTAGATTTTATACGGACCGTATGTTGGTCCGTATATCTCCATCGGGATGAAGTGTATTTTATATAAGGGACATTTCATTTTTTCATTCCATTCATTTTCATTTCTCACCTCCACCATCCAAGAAGCCTCTAGAGTGTTCCAAACATTTCATCCATGAGAAAACCATAGAAATCAAAGATCAACAACAAGAAATAAAGAGAATCAAGTGAAGGAAACCCATTAAAAGTCATCAAGTTAAGAAATCCAAAGAGAGATAAAATAGGGTTTTTGTGCTAAGGGTGAATCACCATTCCAAACTTATTCCTCCATCATCTAAGGTAAGTTTCATGACCTTTACATGCTATTTGAAGTATTTATAAGTTGAGATTCATGGAGTGTAGAAGCGTATAGCAAATGGGTCATCAATGGATGAATAATGTCAGTATTGGATAGTAGTTGGATTGAATCATGGAAATGAATATGTTGATGTTATAAATACGTTATAAATGACTTATAGAACATGAAATAGGTATTGGATATGAAAGAATACGACGATGGATTTTTAGTCATAATTATGGGAAATTGAGGTGAAATGATGGAATGCGAATCATGTGAATGAACTACGATTGTTGTTAATGATATTGTGATGATCTTTGTGAATGTTGGGAGTTGATATGGAATGTGGCGGAAAGTAGCATAAACAAAGGAAATGCTGCCCAAATTTCTATAGCTTTAGTAAGTATGTTTTCAAGATTATATTGCTAATGTCGATACAAATTCCATTGAAGGTAAACAAGTGCATTAAAGGAGAACGAGCAAGCGATAGGATAGCTAAACAACAAAGGTATGTGAGGCTAGCCCTTTCTTTCTAAGGCATGAGTCCTATGGCATGAATTTCCTCCTTTACTATGAAGGTTCTATTTACAAGAAAGCTATGAGTGCTTGTTCATGAAAGATCATACGAGATAAGAGATATGCTACGAGCAAGATAACGATAATGATAAGCTAAAGTCTAGAAATGCTATAGTTATGATATGATGTTCCTATTAAGCAAATGAAGCCATCCACAAATCCATTGATGTTGATCATTATATACACTCACCTTATGTTTGTTCCTTCAAGGTGAGGCGTAATACTTATGAATGCTCATAATGACATCGGGGGTTCACGACCTTATGTCACCCCGCTAAAGTATGATTATCTATGAGTCTCTATGCATGTATGGCTAGAAGTATGTTATGATATGTATATTATGATAAGCATGTTATGATAAGCATGATGTAATGAGTATATGATGATATCACACCGCGCCTATATGGCCGGGCGGTACACCGCAAGCGGGCGGCTATACACCATGGCCGGATGGCATGGGCGGCCACCACTAAATAAAGATGAGATAATATCCTGGACGCAGGATGCCTGGACGCAGGCTAATGATGATGCTAATGCTATTGCTAATATTATTGATTATCACACCGCACCTATATGGTCGGGCACCTTATACAGTTATGCATATATGAGATGATGATGAGTATTAAAGTAAGCCAGTATGTATGATATCCTTTATGATTCAGTCAGTTACAGATTGCTCCTTATTGATGCCTCCTTATTTCATGGATATTTCATTATTGTTATGCCTTACATACTCAGTACAATATTCGTACTGACGTCCTTTCTTCGGACGTTGTGTTCATGCCCACAGGTAGACAGGGAGGTGATCCAGACTCATAGGAGCTAGCAGCTGATTTGAGAGCACTCCATTTTTCGGAGGTGCCACAGATTATTCTTTTGGTACATATGTATATATTCATGATTGGGCACGACGGGGTCCTGTCCCGTCTATATGTCTAGTACTCTAGTAGAGGCTCGTAGATACGCAGTGTGGGTAGTCTGGTCCCATGGCTTTTATGCATTTGCATGTATATATATATATCATTTTGATAGCCGAAGGGCTTATGTTTATAAAAGCTAATGTATTTCAGAAAATGACAGTTTTATATGATTACGAGCATATAGTATGAATGAGAGCAGATAAGTAGCAGCATGAGCGGTGTTCGGTGGTTAGCCCCGGATACCCGTAGTTTAGGTCGTGACAGGAAATGCTGTCCAATTTTCATTAGCTTACCAATTACTTTAGTTTGACCTAATGAGAGTTTCAAAGACTTAACTTTAGTATGAACCATCTTGAATGTAGATTTACAAGCTTGAAAGGATAGGCGTTGGGTACTTAAGGAGACGACAAGGTATGTAAGGCTGTCCCTTTCTTTCTTATGGCATGATCATATTAATATGAGCCTACACAAATGTCCTTCATAATGACTCCAGCCCTAGAAATACTAGAAGCTTGTGTTCCTGACGTCCTTATGATGTTAATGATTTTTATCACATGATTATTGATCTTATCTCATGATTATTGATCCTGTTTATGATTGTTAATCTCATCTTATGGTTATTTTTCCTTCAAGGTGAGATATGTCGATGATGATAACTCTATAATGGTAATCAGAGGTTTATTGACCTTACGTCACTCTGATAGAGTTATAACGTTTCTATGAGCTCTTATGCATGCTTAATATATATATGTGTAGCTATTTTCTCACTCCGAGCCTCTCTATAGTCGGTCGGGTACGACACCTATTGTGCACACCAATGCAGTTGGGTATGGATGACACTGAGCCTATTATGACTGGGTACAGATGACACCGAGCCTATCATGGCCGAGTACGGTATTACATATATGTATGAAAATGTTTTTTTAAAAGGAAAGCATTCATGATATCTGCCTTAAGAGGCATTTAGGTGTACAGGTTATTTCTCTCATCTTATATTTCTTTCATGTCTTTATTATGTTATTATTCATGCCTTACTGTCACACCCCAATCCTGATACGGTTTGATGGGCACCCGACCCTTACTTAGAGTCGAGCGAACCCACTGGCTCTCGTTTACTCTTAATCTCACTGGACTTGGTGTCATGAGTTGAAATGCATAACAGAAGCTTTTCAGAAAAATATTCTTTTCGTCTCTCTTAAACCAAGTAAACTGTAATCATATGAAATCTGTAAAGTAATGTATAAGGATACATCGACTTAAATAGACGCCTACAAGACTGGCATACTGTATACATGACTCTGTCTGCAAAGTCTCTAATATAAATCATTATACCATGACATGGATACTCTGACTCGGCAACACTCCGGAAAGAAATGGAGCTCGCCAATCCAGCTGGAACATCTTCTAGCTATATCCTCTACTCATCTGTATATACCTGCGTGGCATGAAACGCAGCGTCCACAAGAAGGGACGTCAGTACGATAATGTACTGTGTATGTAAGGCATGAGTAACAACATAGCATAGATATGAAACGTAATAAGGAGTAAGAGAGATAACCTGTACATTTGAGTGCCTCATAAGGCGGATATCATGCATGCTTAGCCTTTTAAAAAAAACATTTTTATATATATACATAGTAACATGCCCGGCCATAAAGGCTCGGTGTGAAAGTAACATGCCCGGCCATGAAGGCTCGGTGTGATATATAAGTAGTATCATGCCCGGCCATTTAAGGCACGGTGTTATCATCATTAGCTCGCGTCCTGTGCCTCCCGCGTCGGGGGCAATATCATAACATGCCCACCTTGCAGGTGGTGTGCACATCTACGTGCCCGCCCGGCCGACTATAGCGCGCGCGGTGTGAGAAAATACATACATATATATAAAGCATGCATAAGAGCCCAATCAAAACCCACAATCGTATCGGAGTGACGTAAGGTCGGTAACCTCCGATTATATTATGGAATAATTATCGTCGCTTTGTCTCACCTTGAAGGAACAATTAATTTAAGGTGAGACTATCAATGGAGAATAGAACTAAGAGAAAACGTAGAATAAGACCATAAATCTCATAAGGCATCAAGTCATGTACTTTTGGAATCTTAAAAGAAATAGTCATCTTCCATGAACAAATTTGAGACATCAAGAAATGGTTCAACGTTCTCATATCGTCATCGAAAACATAAACTTGAAACCTTTAAACATGAAATCATCCTCATCATTTTCATCATAATAAAATTTTCATCTTTAACATCATCATTGTTATTGAAAAACATTCCCATCGTTGCCATCATAAGGCTCACATAATCAAAACCTTTGGTTTGGAAGATACGAATATTTTGGAAAACATTTATGGATTATCAGGAAGGAAATCATGCCTCAGAATCTTAGATTTCTTAACTTTTGATAACAAGGAAAATATGGAAACATTTATGAAATCATAACCTAGAGATCATGCCTTTGAAAGAAAGGGACGAGCCTTAACATACCTGGAAGATAATTCTCGACTTCCAACTTACTTCCTGTCTTGCAACTCTCTTAAGAATTATTCGTAGCTTTGTAATCTACATATAGAACCATTCAAAATATCGTTAGGATCATCGTCATACGCTCGTCTTAAACACTTAATGAAAGTCCTTTTAGATTCTGCCGAGATTCGGGCAGCATTTCCCCTGTTTATATGCCTAGTCCGAGATTCCAATTCAATAACCAACAATAACAATAACGATACCAACAACAAAAACATCATTTCCCATATCCACGTATTCCATAGAACAGCCCATATGGTGTTCGTCCCATATTTCCATCACATAGCCATTTTATAATGATTTTTCAGCCCCTTCTCCGTAAATAAACTGAAATTAATATTAATAAGGAGAAATTCATACCTTATTCTTGATAGAGCAGCAATATCTTCAATATTCATTTTGAATCCAAGCTGATTCCACCGGAAGACCAGACTACAATCGCAACTGCACGCTACCCGGACCTCGATTAATACTCCGTCACTTGAAATTACTCGAAATCCTCGCTTTTATGATGTATATTTACTCTCTCTTTGTTGCTGAATTTTCTGGAATATTTGAGGGGATTTTTGTGCAGAAAAATGGGGTTTTTGCCCCTTATATAGGTGCCAAAGTCGGCATCACTGTAGCACTGTAGCAGTTACTGTTCATCCGCGGAAATTATTCCGAGACCTAAAACTTTTATACATCGATCTCTTTATTTGCGTACTTGGATATGTCAAAAACTCCATACGGCCTGTATAAGTTATTCAACATCCCAAACTTAGCAAAACTTATTTTCTCCAATTTGCTCGATCTCAAAATATTTCAAAACTCTCCATATATGATGTTTATCAACTATTATACTAATAATGGCCATGTTCTCATGTTCCAAAATACTCTTCCCCGATTACGACTTACGAGATCGTAATTTACCCTTTTTCTTTGTTGTTACGTACTTTCCATGGCTTGTGCCTTTCAAAACATCATGGGACGTCTCCGACACTCCATTACTACGGTGAGGTACATGTCATACTCATGCTCTGAAAACGCGGGGTATAACATCCTCCCCTCCTTTAAGAACATTCGTCCTCGAATGTTGAGGCAGAGTTCGCTCCGAAGTAGATATCAATGTTTTTACCCGTGTCTGTTAGTGTTTATCTTACTTACTTGCAGTCTTACTTGCCCGTTAAAACTGAACTTATCCGAACTATGCAATCTATTCTTCTTCTTTTGTAGTCAAGATTTACGCCTGTACTCAAGGTCATCCCTTTTTCTTATTATTTGTCTGTCCACTAACTCTCCATGTTTTATCGCCTTCATTGTCTCTTCAGCTTTCGTTGTTCACATTCTTGTATGCCCTTTTCATGCCGTGATTACTACATACTTTTATCTAATTTTTGACGCCATCTTCCTCTTTATTTAGAAATTGTTGTTCTCCTCAATCCTCCGTATTTTTTTCTTACGTTCCACAGCTATCCCAAGCCTTTATCTTCTTGGAGTTGACTTATTCTTATTCTTACTTCCTTAAACATCACCTCAAAGCTGATCACATTTAGCACCCTTTGCTCTCTATAGCAGTTGAATTAATTCTTGCGATACTTTATCCTTCAACTGATTTAACACCGTAATGCCTCGCTTAATTTCTCTTTCCTTTAATTGGACTTCTGGTAGTTGGCTAACTAACGATAATTCTTGTACTTATATCAAAAACATCTCAAAACTCTTCTTTAATAATTAATTTCCTTCAATTTACTCTTAAGGTTTCTGATCCTTAGTTCAGCTAATAGATTAGGGGTGAATCCAAGAGTTTGTCGAAAAAAATAACCAAGATTCTCAATCACGCGTCGAATTCAGATCTTTCATTCTTGCTTTTGTCTGTAACCTTCATTTGTCCCTTTTCCAATAGGAGCCATTATATTGCTTGCTTCACGAGGTTTCATTGTCACCCGATGGATCTAATCAAATATGATATCCTTTGATCATTTCCTTTGGATTTCTCCTTTTTCTTTTAGCCTTTGCCGACTATCGCTTAATAAATCTTTCCCATAGTTTGAGGCTTATTGTCTGTCATTTTGATTTGTCAATCAAGCGAACCTCTTAATTCCTCAAATGTCCATCTCTTTTAATTATATCCTTGAATCCTTTTCTTGTGATCTTGTCGTCACCTACTTCTACGACTTCACCTTTCGTTGGCTTAGTTCCTTTATTTCACAACCCTTTATTTCTCTGCTAATTGGCAACTTTCTTATTTAACTGCGGCACTTTTCCTTGCTTGCTTCTCTAGTGATACTTTATATTCATATCACTCCATCTTCTTTTTAATGCTTTTGTCGTACTTCTTAATTCCTAACCATGTCATCATAGTTCCACCTATGGTATCGCTCAGATGGCTTGCAATAGCATTTTCCTTGCTAATGGCTTATTAGTCTCATTAATTACTTTACTTCGGATTACTCATCCAAAGGCGTCGAAAATACCATAGCTAAGGGATTTTTTATTCAAATGAGACTCAATTCGACCATATACAACAATCCTCGGCACCATTCCTTATATGCTTGCATATAATATTGTCTTGTTATCGTTGTTATCCCCTATCGCAAGATTATACGTGCAACATACTAGTCCACTATTCAAATTGTTTTCAAATCCTTGTTTGAATCTTTTCTCCCATTTACTTCTCCTCTAATCTGAACTTCATTACCAAATAACTCATAATCCGGAGACTAAAATAAAATCTTGCTTAATCATCACTTCCTTTCAATACAAGTGTGCTTCCGTCTCTGAGTCCTTGGCTCTCCTATACCAGCGGCTAATTGAGACTTAACTAGCTTCCGTTACTCTTCAAATATTTATTGTCGTCTCTGCACCATTTTACTATTCATTCTATCAGGACGGTCATTCATATGGTCCTGTAACACATACTCTCGCAATTCAATATAAACGGTGACTTACGATTTCACGGCGCAGGAGATATTTTCAAACCTCGTGTGTAGTCGCTATCGTGCTATCCATAAGCATGCTGTCTTTCTTTCTTTTGATGATCGTTGAGAGTCTTATAAGTATTTCTCTTTTACAACTCTCCTCCCTTCCAACGCCGCGATTTTTCTTTAGTAATACCGTCTGCCCTGATACTTATCCTTGATCACTTATTGGCATTCTCACTTCCTTCATTACCTTTTCGGGGTGCTTCTGTTGCATATTTACTTGTAACAAAAAAAAATTCCTCTGGTATGAGCGATTCGAACCATAGCCCGGGACACAACGTATTATATTTGACAAAAACTTATTTCTTTCGACTTACTCAACCTCCATTATCTTGTCATGCCTCCTTTCCCCTGTCTGTTTCATAATATACATGAATTTAGTCCAATTTCACTTTTCCTTTTGCACACCCTTGCTATATTAGTTCCTTTCGAATTTTGACTCCTTCAAGCTGGTACCTTTCTTTCTTCCGTACTTGGAATCATTCTAATTTGTCTAATAATGTTGTCATATACCAGTAACATTCGAGTATTGATTGTTTATGGTAGTCAATCGGATGAGCTTAGCGATTCTTCAACTCCTCTAGTCCATGTAATGTCAGAGTCACCCTCATCGCATGGTCTGACTTATTTCTCTTTTGCTACTTGAATTCTTGTATCAAGTCAAATATCCACATATTTTGGACACAATTCAAATCACTTCCTTCCTTTATGCCGCAGAATAGTGCATTACATTCATTCATACGTATATACCATTATGGGTCTGGACCGAAGAAATTTGCGCAGGGGTCCGCCTTTCTTCCGCGATGCGGAAGGAAAGCACAACGTTCTGGGACCTTCCGCTTTCCTTCCGCGATGCGGACGGAAGCGCAACTTCATCTCGTGCAGGTCTCCGCTTTTCTTCTGCGATGTGGATGAAAAGCAAGAAGCCCTGAAGCCTTCCGCGATGCGGACAGAAAGCGCAATGCCCTTTGCGCGCGAACTCGTTTTCTTCCGCAGCAATGTTCCGAGGCTGATTTTTGAATTTAAGGATCTGATTCTTGGCCTTTCGAGTAACATAAGATCATAACCTCTGAATTGCTTATGGAATTCGTATCGAATCCAAAGGAATAATCGATGATGAGTAAAATAGTATTTCAAGAATCAATCAAATGGTAAGACATTAAGATTCGAAATACAAGGCATGGGAATAGACTGAATTTGTTATAGAGTGCTCATGTTCATGTTCTAGCCGGGTTTATGCCAAAGAAGGGAGGGAACGAGCACCTCACATACCTGGCAACCCAGTTTGCCCTTCGCCCGAGCTTATATGTATCGAGGAATATATCATTAATCATACTTTCATCACCCTTTCATCAACCTATAAGCACTCTTAGACGTCCTTTTCTTTCTTCCTTCGTTCATTTCTTATTCCCCTTTACAATCGCATAGCTTGCTCGTATGTATGTTTATTTCTCGTATATTTATCTTGAAGATCCTCTTAGATTTCCATTACTCTTAAAGGGGCTCCTTTCCCGTTCGCCACTTAACAATATCTACTTAGAGGTTTTGTAGATCATTCCACAAAGAGTACAAACCCATCTTAATCTCGTATATATTTATATATACTTCTGAATGGAACTTTCCCGTACTAGTTAACTTCCTTCCCATATCAATATCTCTTTGTTACCACTCCCTAGCCAATCTAATCTATAAATCGTAATACTGCATTTGAGTTCCTGATGTCAACTTCCTTTATGTTTCCAATAGGTCCCATAACTGTTCCTTCAATGAACGACTAATGATCACATTTTCATTTTACTCTTTCTCTATTGACATGCAAACAATTCAATTTGCAAAAATTTCGGCAGAGTTTCCTCTATAACTCTTACTACCTCATTCCTGCACACAGCCCAGAAAACACATCCAATGCTCTACAGAGCAATCACAAATACCATAATATCTTGCTCAAGTTCTTATATCAACATCCATCCAGGTTAATGAAACAGGAAACATACCTTTCAAATGAAATGACTTCAATTCGAAGCAATTTCCTAGTAGTGACATAATCAACTTCTTATCCGCGATCAAAGCATTCAGTTAGAATCCGGGATGTCATATGCTATGATTTAGCTCTATGGCACGATCTAAGATAAGAAAGAAAGGTCAATAGTTCCTAAATGCCCCGCTGCCCTTTGTTTATAAGTGTGGTGCGCTTCACACCCATAAACAAGACTCTACTAGACACGACTTTGCAGACAACCCCTAGAACGAACTCAAGTTTCTGATACCAATTTGTCACACCCCAATCCTGATAGGGTATGATGGGCACCCGACCCTTACTTAGAGTCGAGCGAACCCACTGGCTCTCGTTTACTCTTAATCTCACTGGACTTGCAGGTCATGAGTTGAAATGCATAACGGAAGCTTTTCAGAAAAATATTCTTTTCGTCTCTCTTAAACCAAGTAAACTGTAATCATATGAAATCTGTAAAGTAATGTATAAGGATACATCGGCTTAAATAGCCGCCTACAATATCGGCATACCGTATACATGACTGCGTTCGCAAAGTCTCTAATATAAATCATTATACCATGACATGGATACTCCGACTTGGCAACACTCCGAAAGAAATGGAGCTCGCCAATCCAAACTGGAACATCTTCTAGCAATATCTTCTACTCATCTGTATACACCTGCGTGGCATGAAACGCAGCGCCCACAAGAAGGGGCGTCAGTACGAATAATGTACTGTGTATGTAAGGCATGAGTAACAACATAGCATAGATATGAAACTTAATAAGGAGTAAGAGAGATAACCTGTACATCTGAGTGCCTCATAAGACGGATATCATGCATGCTTAGCCTTTTAAAAAAAAAAAACATTTTTATACATATACATAGTAACATGCCCGGCTATAAAGGCTCGGTGTGAAAGTAACATGCCCGGCCATGAAGGCTCAGTGTGATATATAAGTAGTATCATGCCCGGCCATTTAAGGCTCGGTGTTATCATCATTAGCCGCGTCCGTGCCTCCGCGTCCGGGCAATATCATAACATGCCCACGCGGCAGTGGTGTGCACATCTACGTGCACACCTCGCCGACTATAGCGCGGCGCGGTGTGAGAAAATACATACATATATATATATATATATATATAAAGCATGCATAAGAGCCCAATCAAAACCCACAACCAGACGGAGTGACGTAAGGTCGGTAACCTCCGATTATATTATGGAATAATTATCGTCGCTTTGTCTCACCTTGAAGGAACAATTAATTTAAGGTGAGACTATCAATGGAGAATAGAACTAACGAAAACGTAGAATAAGACCATAAATCTCATAGGGCATCAAGTCATGTACTTTTGGAATCTTAAAAGAAATAGTCATCTTCCATGAACAAAATTGAGACATCAAGAAATGGTTCAACGTTCTCATATCGTCATCGAAAACATAAACTTGAAACCTTTAAACATGAAATCATCCTCATCATTTTCATCATAATAACATTCTCATCTTTAACATCATCTTTTGTTATTGAAAAACATTCCCATCGTTGCCATCATAAGGCTCACATAATCACAACCTTTGGTTTGGAAGATACGAATATTTTGGAAAACATTTATGGATTATCAGGAAGGAAATCATGCCTCGGAATCTTAGATTTCTTAACTTTTGATAACAAGGAAAATATGGGAACATTTATGAAATCATAACCTAGAGATCATGCCTTTGAAAGAAAGGGACGAGCCTTAACATACCTGGAAGATAATTCTCGACTTCCAACTTACTTCCTGTCTTGCAACTCTCTTATGAATTATTCGTAGCTTCGTAATCTACATATGGAACCATTCATAATATCATTAGGATTACCGTCATACGCTCGTCTTAAACACTTAATGAAAGTCCTTTTAGATTTTGCCGAGATTCGGGCAGTATTTCCCCTGTTTATATGCCTAGTCCGAGATTCCAATTCAACAACCAACAATAACAATAACGATACCAACAACAAAAAAATCATTTCCCATATCCACGTATTCCATAGAACAGCCCATATGGTGTTCGTCCCATATTTCCATCACATAGCCATTTTATAATGATTTTTCGGCCCTTCTCCGTAAATAAACTGAAATTAATATTAATAAGGAGAAATTCATACCTTATTCTTGATAGAGCAGCAATATCTTCAATATTCATTTTGAATCCAAGCTGATTCCACCGCAAGACCAGACTACAATCGCAACTGCACGCTACCCGGACCTCGATTAATACTCCGTCACTTGAAATGACTCGAAATCCTCGCTTTTATGATGTACATTTACTCTCTCTTTGTTGCTGAATTTTCTGGAATATTTGAGGGGATTTTTGTGCAGAAAAATGGGGTTTTTGCCCCTTATATAGGTGCCAAAGTCGGCATCCTTTGTACCACCGTATAAACGTCTTGAAGAAGCGATTCTTGTTCATCCGCGGAAATTATTCCGAGACCTAAAACTTTTATACATCGATCTCTTTATTTGCGTACTTGGATATGTCCAAAACTCCATACGGCCTGTATAAGTTATTCAACATCCCAAACTTAGCAAAACTTATTTTCTCAATTTGCTCGATCTCAAAATATTTCGAAACTCTCCATATATAATGTTTATCAACTATTATACTAATAATGGACATGTTCTCATGTTCCAAAATACTCTTCCCCGATTACGACTTACGAGATCGTAATTCACTCTTTTTCTTTGTTGTTACGTACTTTCCATGGCTTGTGCCTTTCAAAACATCATATACGTCTATATATATATATATATATTACTACGGTGAGGTACATGTCATACTCATGCTCCGAAAACACGGGGTATAACACTTACATACTCAGTACATTATTCGCACTAACATCCTTTTTGTTTGTAGACACTGCGCTCATGTCCGCAGGTAGATAGGGAGACGGATCAAACCCTTAAGCTGCTTCCTCAGCGTTTGTACAGGGGCACTCCACTTGTTCCGGAGTAGCAGTTCAGTTGGTACGATTGTTTTGTATATATATATGGGCATGGCGGGGTCCTGTCTCATCCTTATTATGTTATGCACTTCACGTAGAGGCTCGTAGACAGATACGTATAGTTAGATGTTCTGTGACCTTCTCGGTCCCTATTGTGTTGTATCATTGTTTTAGTAGCCTTGTCGGCTTGAGTACTTGAGACCAGTTTGATGATGTGTATATATTTTTTGGGCTTGTGTCCCTTACGGTTTATGACATTTAATGGTTAGCATTATGGCCCACTCAGGCATGATGATGAGATGCATGTATGTCATGTGGTACTTGGTAGGTTAGCTCCGGGTGCCCGTTATGGCCCCCCGGTTGGGTCATGACACTTCCATACATCTTGTATCACATTCTTGAGCACTAAGGAATCTGTTTCTATAGTAACTTGTTGGGCATGTTGTTGAGCACACCATTTCACTGCTTTATGGATTGCTTTAACTTCTGCAAATATGTTTGTTATGATTCCCAGTTGCTAAGCTTGTGCAAAAACCAGTTCACCTCTTGCATCTCTAACACAAAATCCATAAGAACTGTTCCCTGGATTTCCCTGACTTTCCCCATTAGTGTTGTATTTCCATTTTCTTGGCTCTGGTATTCTCTCCACTTA
The DNA here is from genome assembly GCF_029784015.1 of Lycium ferocissimum. Lineage (NCBI taxonomy): Eukaryota > Viridiplantae > Streptophyta > Magnoliopsida > Solanales > Solanaceae > Lycium > Lycium ferocissimum. The sequence continues at coordinate 39,872,492 of NC_081342.1, read as the reverse complement.
ATAAGACAAAAATGTAAACTAGGCTTATAACTACTTAACACTTGTATTACTACGGGCCAATCAGGTGGTATATTGGTTAACCAAAGATATTTCTCCTTAATTAACTAATGAACTGTAAGCAGCACCTGATAGAACATCCTGTTGTAAGTGGTATTACCTCCATGTTTGATTGACTTCCTTCTCTTCCAAGTCTCCCAAAGGATAATAACTAGCATTGGTGCATATATAGCATGCAGTTTGGAAGAAGCTTGCACTGTCCATCATTTGATAATAACCTGCTGAAGTTGCAGGCCTTCAGTGTTAATACCTGCTGATGTGCCATGAAATTACGGCACATATGATGCTTTTTGACTATAAGTTTTACTTGTTTTCAAGCATGCTTGTGTTGTTTTTTATGTGGTTTTTGTCATGTCTCAGGTATTCAAGGTCCCGAGAGGCTGAGTTGTGAAAATTAAGCAAAAAGACACAGAAAAATGGAAAGATTTGAAGTTACCATTCCACGAGAAGAAACACGGAATTGGATCATTCCACGGCCCGTGAAACTTAGCGTGAAACAAGTCCAGTGATTCATGTGGAAGAAGGTGATTTGACGATGGAATTCCACAGACCGTGAAATATTTCACGATCCATTAAAAGAGAGCGTCAAACTCATTCTGATTTTAGGAGAGTTGCAATTCCACGGTCTATGAAATATTTCATGGTTCATGAAAAATTCTGTCTGGCCAGACCTGTTATTTATTTTTTTAGCGAATTGGCCCACTATAAATAGTTCCTTGTAGGGTTTTTCTTAGGAAGAGTTGTTAGTTTTAGACTATTATTCCCTAACATTGAATACTTAGAGTTTTTGAAGCTTTTTTGGAGAACAAGACAATTGCAATTACTTTATTCTAATTCCAATCAATCGTCAGCATTATGATTTCAATTATCTCTTATTGCTTTTCATTCTCCATGAATAGTTAAACCAGTTACCAAGGTTGTGAACCCTAGTATGAGTGTTTTGTGATTGGGGATTGGGATTGATGTATGCATAATGGAATTTTATGGTTTATTTATTCTTTGCTCATAATTCATAATTAATGGTTCCAAACATTGATTAAAGCCATAAACTTTACTTATCTTGGGAAAGTGAGTAGGGTTTGGTAGGAATAAATAATAACAACTCAAGGCGTTAACCCTTGTGTTTTCTTTTAAAGGGTAAACAGGTTATTTCTTCATCTCATGTTTTGTGATTTCTTTATTATGCTAGTATGATTCATGCCTTACATACTCAGTACTTTATTCGTACTGACGTCCTTTCTTTTATGGACATTGTGTTCATGCCCACAGGTAGACAGGGAGGTGACCCAGATTCATAGGAGCTGATCAGCGGACTTACAGGAGCACTCCATTATTTCGGAGGTGCTATTTTTGATATATCACTTTGTGTACATATTTGGGCACGACGGGTCCTATCCCATCCTTATGTCTAGTACTCTAGTAGAGGCTCGTAGATACGTACGTGTGGATAGCAGACGTCCCATGATGACTACACTGTACTTTTGTATATCATTTTTGTAGCCGTGAGGACTTATGTATATAGACATGTGTTGCTTTGGAGGTTATATATATATATATATATATATGAAACATGTGTTCTAGGTTGAGTATGATGATTAGCCTAATCAAAGGTGCTCGGTAATTAACTCCGGGTACCCGTCATGGCCCCTTTGTCGAGTCGTGACAAAAGTGGTATCAGAGCAGTTCCATCCTAGGGTGTGCCTACGAGCCGTGTTTAGCAAAGTCTCATTTATGAGTGTGAAGTGCACCACACTGATAAACAAGAGGCTGCGGGGCATCTAGGAAAAATGACCATTCTTCTTCTTATTAGATCGTGTCATAGAGCTATGTCATAAGATTTTCTCCTCCCTAATTGTGCGCTATGATTTCAGCGATACTGGTAAAGAGAAAAGCTATAGCCGCCCTGAAGGGCAGGGCTACGACAGAAAGACGGATAGAAAGGGAGCCGCCAACAAATGTAGAAGAAGGTGAATCCCAAAATGAGGCTCCATCTAACACCTCTCACAGTCCGCCTAATTTAGAAGAACAAGAGAGTGCTTCAGTTTCAGCTCCTATGCCTCCAGTTCCTCCACCGAGTACTTTGGGTCAACAAATGACCGAAGCTATTCAGCTATTGACAATGCTAGTTACCGCTCAGGCGCAGCGGCAGAGTACGGGTCCAGGTGACAGGGCGACTAGTGCTAGAGCTCGTGATTTCATGAGTTTAAGACCTCCAGAATTTTTCGGGTCAAAGCCAGATGAAGACCCCGCAAGGTTTTATTGATGAGATGCTGAGAACGTTGAGAATCATTCATGCCTACGATACTGAATCTGTGGAGTTGGCATCTTATAGACTCCGGGATGTAGCGGTCCTTTGGTATAATAACTGGATATCTTCGAGAAAGGAAAACGCACCTCCCCCGATTTGGCAGGAATTTGCGGATGCTTTTCTTCGTCGTTATTTGCCACCCGAGGTTCGAAGGGCCCGTGTGGATAGTTTTCTGAATCTAAAGTAAGAAAATATGAGTGCTCGGGAGTATAGCCTTCACTTTAATTCATTAGCTCGGTATGCTCCCACTATGGTGGCCGATATGGGAAATAGAGTGCATAGATTTGTAAGTGGCTTAGGGCCACATTTGTTCAAAGATTGCTTGACAGCTTCATTGCAAAAGGGGGTGGATATTTCCGTATTCGGGAGCCCGCGCCCGGGAACTTAGAAAGAAAGCAACATCCGCGAAGGGGTGAGCGCGATATTGATAGAGGGCGAGTAAGAGGGCCGGATCCGTGGATAGGCGAGTAAGGGCCGGACGTCCATTGGTCTTGGTAGCGACTATAGAGGGGGGTCGAGGCAGTCATATTATAGACATTCAGGTCAGTCGGCGACTAGTGCAACCCCTTGGTTTGCAGGCAGGAGATTTGATTGCTCCATTCATTCAAGAGGGGGTCAGAGCTCGAGAGCTTCGGGTTCTCAGCTTAGAGGTGATTATAGCCAGAGGGGACCACCGACCCGACAACATAGTCAGTGCAGGAAGTTACATTCGGTCCGTGTCGCCAGGGTTTAGATGCTTGTTATGTTTGTGGATAGACTGGGCACTTGATGCGTGATTGTCTCTCGAGGTGCGGTAGAGGTGGGGTTCAGCCAACAGGATCGGCAGCTAGTTCTTCCTCATCTGTGTGTCCGATAGGGCAGACTCCCCAGATTCCAGCAGGCTGTGGTAGGGGCAGAGGGGGAGCATCCAGTTCAGGTGGCACTCAGCCCCATATTTATGCTCTCGCCGGACGTCAGGATCTTGAGTCTTCCCCAGATGTAGTTACAGGTATATTTACTATACTCTCTCGTGATGTTTATGCATTGATTGATCCGGGTTCTATGTTGTCTTATATCACTCCTTATATTGCTGGCCGTATTAGGGTGAGACCCAAGCCAATTAAACCTTTTGAGGTATCTACTCCGGTTGGTGATCCCATAATAGCTAGAAAGTGTACAAAAATTGTGTGGTGGTGGTATGTAATCGTCAGACTATTGCTGATTTGATTGAGCTAGAAATGCTGGACTTTGATGTGATTATGGGCATGGGTTGGTTGGCCTCGTGCTATGCTAATGTGGATTGTAGAACAAAAGCAGTTCGATTCCAATTTCGGGGCGAACCAATGCTTGAATGGAAGGGTAACACAGCATCTCCAAGGGGTAGGTTTATTTCCCATCTCAAGGTGAGGAAGATGATCACCAAAGGCTATATTTATCATCTAGTCCGAGTTGATGACACCTAAGCAAAGCCACTGGCTTTTCAATCCGTCCCGGTAGTAAATGAATTTTCGGATGTATTTCCAGATGAACTTCCAGGCCTTCCTCCAGAAAGAGAGATTGATTTTGCTATAGATGTGTTACCGGATACTAAACCAATCTCCATTCCTCCTTACAGAATGGCTCCTACAGAATTGAAAGAGCTAAAGGCACAACTGAAAGATTTGCTCGAGAAGGGATTCATTAGACCTAGTTCATCACCGTGAGGAGCACCTGTCCTATTTGTGAGAAAGAAAGATGGTTCCCTACGGATGTGCATTGATTATAGGCAGCTGAACAGGGTAACGATAAAAAATAAATATCCGCTTCCAAGGATCGATGATTTGCTTGATCAATTAAAGGGTGCCAAATGGTTTTCCAAAATTGATCTATGATCGAGGTATCATCAAGTGAGAGTCAGGGAAGAAGATATTCCTAAAACAGCTTTCAGAATGAGATATGACCATTATGAATTTCGAGTGATGTCATTTGGGTTGACTAATGCTCCGGCAGTGTTTATGAATCTGATGAATAATGTATTCAAGCCTCTTTTAGATCTGTTTGTAATCATGTTCATTGATGATATTTTAGTATACTCTCGGACAGAGGCTGAGCATGCAGATAATTTATGTATTGTCCTTGGAATTCTTTGGACTCGTGAACTGTATGCAAAATTTTCAAAATGTGAGTTTTGGCTAAATTCTGTGACTTTTTACGGGCCATATTGTCTCAGCAGATGGCATTCGAGTTGACAATCAGAAAGTAGAGGCTGTGAAGACTTAGCCAAGGCCTACGATGCCTACAGAAGTTCTTAGTTTTTTAGGATTAGCAGGTTACTTGAGAAGATTTGTAGAAGGGTTTTCTTCTATTTCAGCACCATTGACGAAGCTAACTCATAAATCGGTAAAATTTCAGTGGACTGATGCTTGTGAATGCAGTTTTCGAGAATTGAAGGATAAATTGACTTCGGCCCCAGTTCTGACACTCCCAGAAGGACCAGACGATTATGTTGTGTATTGCGATGCCTCTGGTATGGGGTTAGGTTATGTGTTGATGCAACAAGGTAAAGTCATCGCCTATGCTTCAAGGCAGTTACAAAAACACAAGACGAACTATCCAACTCATGATTTTGAATTGGCTGCAGTTATCCATGCGTTAAAAATGTGGAGACATTATTTGTATGGAGCTCATATTGACATTTATACAGATCACAAGAGTCTCCAATATATTTTTAAGCAGAAAGAGTTGAACCTACGACAGAGGCGGTGGTTAGAACTACTGAAGGATTATGATGTGAGTATTTTATATCATCCTGGGAAGGCGAATGTAGTAGCTGATGCACTTAGCCGCAAATCAATGGGCAGTCTATGTGAGGTTCCTCCGGAGAAGAAAGAGTTAATCTGGGAGCTTCACCAACTAGCCAGCCTTAGAGTTCGCTTAATTGATTCAGGCAATGCAGGACTTGGTACCCACGACCCAACTGTTTCGTCCCTAGCTATGGAGGTGATAGAGCGCCAATATGAAGATCCCAGTTGAATCACTATAGAGATACAATTCATGAGAAAGAGAAGTCACCTTTTCAAGTTTCTACGGATGGAGTTCTTAGATACCGAGACAGGCTATGTGTTCCAAATGTTGCGGGACTATGTCGTCGAATTCTAGAAGAAGCTCATTACTCTCGGTATTCTATTCACCCAGGAGCGACAAAGATGTATCATGATCTCATGCTAATGTATTGGTGGGATGGAATGAAGAAAGACATAGCAGAATTTGTAGCTCAATGTCCAAATTGTCAACAAGTGAAAATTGAGCATCAAAAGCCAGGAGGATTGTTACAAGCCATGGAAATCCCAACCTTGAAATAGGAAGTGATCAACATGGATTTTATTGTGGGGTTGCCTCATTCCTGAAGCAAGTATGACTCCATATGGGTGATCATAGACAGACTCACGAAATCAGCCCATTTTCTTCCAGTCAGAACCACATATTCGGCAGAAGATTATGCAAGGTTGTATCTTAAAGAGATTGTGCGACTTCATGGTGTCCTGGTGTCCATTATTACTGACAGAGGAGCACAATTTACAGCTAAATTTTGGAAGTCTTTCCAAGAAGGTTTGGGTACTCAGGTAAGGCTTAGTATAGCGTTTCATCCACAAACTGATGGGCAAGCCGAACGCACTATTCAGACCTTGGAAGATATGTTACGGGCATGTGTGCTAGATTTCGGTGGTAGCTGGGATGACCACTTACCTCTCATGGAGATCGCCTACAACAACAGCTATCATTTCGGTTTTTAAATGGCCCCGTATGAAGCTCTATATGGAAGAAAGTGTAGATCCCTAATTAGGTGGTTTGAAGTAGGAGAGGTACAGCTAATAGGCCCTGAGTTTATTCAACAAGCGGTGGAAAAGGTCAAGGTTATTCGAGACCGACTATTGACAGCCCAAAGTCACCAGAAATTTTATACAGACAACCGTCGGCGAGACTTAGAATTCCAAGTTTATGATTGGGTATTCTTAAAGGTATCATCGATGAAAGGCGTGATGAGGTTTGGTAAGAAGGGAAAGTTAAGTCCTCGATACATTGGACCTTATAAGATTGTCCGCAAGGTGGGTCAAGTAGCTTATGAATTGGACTTACCTTCAAAACTTGAATTAGTCCATCCAGTTTTTCATGTATTAATGCTACGTAAGTGTGTCGGAGATCCTACTAGGATCGTGCCGGTAGAAGATGTTCAAGTGACGGAAAGGTTGACTTATGAGGAGGTACCCATTGCCATACTAGATAGGCAAGTACGAAAACTTAGAAACAAAGAGGTAGCCTCAGTTAAGGTCTTGTGGCGAAATAATAATCGAGTGGAAATGACTTGGGAAGTGGAAGAAAACATGAAGTCCAAGTACCTGCACTTATTTCAACCCTCGGGAGAGGTCCAATATGAGACATCATTATTATGAGGTATGTATGCTTTTGGTCACGTATGGCCATATTTCTTATTATTGTGTTGTAGCTCTGTGAGGCAATGTTATTATGGGCGGTTATGACAGGATGGTAGTACCATATTACAGGGGAAACTCTGGCAAAATTTCTGTAGGATTCCCGAGAACTTAACATTCAAGGATGAATGTTTTTAAAGAGGGAAAAATGTTATGCCTCTCGTTTTCATGGTAGGAAAACTTACGGCTACCTAGTCGAGTGTACCTTGGAATAGAGTCCGAACCCAAGATTTATGATATAACGTATTTTACCCCGTGGATGGAAGTTCTAGCAGGTGACCTCTCCGATTTGCAGGGTTATACGTTAAACGGGCCAAAACGACGCAACGGACTGAATCAGAAAATAGCAGGCACCAATCGCCATCGACAGGCCGTTAATCATGTCGACGGGCCATCGATTAGGCCATCAATATTACTTTGAGATTTCTGAGCTACAGAAGAAATTCGACGGGTCAGGTCGACAAGCCGTCGACGTGTCGATGGTCCGTCAACCCGACCGTCGAATCGGACATCTGGAACCTTCTGATTCCAGGTATAAATATGTCAGACCACAACTTATTTATCATTTTTCCTCAATATTAGACCAGAGAAACCCTTGAAAATTTCTTCGCAACATATTTCCTTAAATTAGTGAAAACTAGGGAAAAATTTGAGCCTGTAAACCCGAACTAGTGCAGGAAAAATATTATTTCTAGGGTTTAATCAAGTCAAGAAGCTTGGGAAGTGGAGTTGAAGTTGGGCTTTGAGATTCTAGACTCTTCAAGGTATGTGAATGATGTTTATCTTTTTATTTAAGTTAAATATCAAGAGTTTTAGTGATTATAAGCAAAAGAAATATAGTTATGGAAGTGATAAATTGAATAGAGATCAAGATAAGATTAAGAATTGTTTTGAATGAGGATTTGGGATGGATTAAATTATATTTTGCTATGTAAGAGCGGATGAAGTTGTTGTTGATGTTATTATTGATGTTGGATTGAGTTGAAAGTTAAGGGAAATATTGCCCATCATTTAATATGGTCTTATTTCACTCAATAAGACTATCAAACGAGGTGAGAGGCCTAATTATGGTTTGTGTTATCTCAATTGTAGACTTGTGAGTTCAAGAGGTAGAAATCGAACGAATTGACACGGTTAAAGGTATGTAAGGCTAGTCCCTTCTCTTCCAAGGCATGATTCTTACGACATGACTTCCTTTATTATTTCATGACCTTCTTACATTCCAAAAATTATGAGTCCATGTTTATAAAGAGCTTCTCACGAGGTAAAGATAAGAGATACGTTACGAATATGATGTGATAATTCCACGAAGTTAATGATCCCTATACGATTCTTTGATGTTACTCATTGTTGCTAGACCCACCTTATGATGCTAGTTGCTTCAAGGTGAGGTGTGATGATCATGATTATGCCATAATAGAATCGGGGATTCTCGACCTTACGTCACCCCGAAAGAGTTATAGTTTGTCTTTGAGCTTTTATGCATGCTTTATGATAAGTGTATGATAATTATATTACACCTTTCCTAGCTAGCCGGACATGTCACCACGAAGGCGGGCTGCATACGATTACACTGTGCCTAGATGGCAGGACATGTCACCGCGAAAGCGGGCTGCATACGATTACACCGTGCTTAGATGGCCGGACATGTTACCGCGATGGCGGGCTGCATACGATTGCACCGTGCCTAGATGGTCGGACATGACACCGCTAAGGTGGGCTGCATATGATTACACCGTGCCTGGATGGCCGGACATGACACCACTAGTGGGCGGCGTGCGATGGTTACCCGAACGCGGGTTAACAATGATGGTATATGTGATATGTATGACATGTGTTTTCTTTTAAATGGTAAACAGGTTATATCTTCATCTCATGTTTCATCATTTCTTTATTATGCTGGTATGATTCATGCCTTAAATACTCAGTGCTTTATTCGTATTAACGTCCTTTCTTTTATGGACGATGTGTTCATGCCCACAGGTAGACAGGGAGGTGACCCAGATTCATAGGAGCTGATCAGCGGACTTACAGGAGCACTCCATTATTCCGGAGGTGCTATTTTTGATATATCACTTTATTTATATAGTTGGGCATGACAGGATCCTGTCCCGTCCTTATGTCTAGTACTCTAGTAGAGGCTCGTAGATACGTACATGTGGGTAGCAGACGTCCCATGATGACTACACTGTACTTTTGTAGCCATGAGAGCTTATGTATATAGACATGTGTTGCTTTGGAGGTTATATATATATATATATATATATATATATATATATATATATATATATATATATATATATATATATGTCCATGGTTGAGTGTGATGATTAGCCTAATAAAAGGTGCTCGGTAATTAGCTCCGGGTACCCGTCATGGCCTCTTTGTCGGGTCGTGACAACTTAGCACCGAGGTGCCACATCGAGGAAGTTCCTGCAGAGACTGCTATTGCTGAGCCTGACACAGCTCTTGTTTCAGGCACTACCATCAGTGCTCCTGCTCTAGAGGCTGGCAAGCCTACGGCAATTCCAATTCCTGAGGCTGACAAGCCTCAAAAGATAACTACAGACACCAGCGCCTAGTGCACCCCAAGGAGCTACAACCCTTTGTATTTCATCTATTTTATGCATTGGGGACAATGCATAATTCTTCAGTTAGGGGGGGGGGGGTAGTTGGTAGTTTATTTTGTGTATATTTGTATATATGTGTTTAGGAACCCCCTCGGCTTTTCTTTGCCATAGTTCTTTTCCCGAGGGGTTTATTTCTGTTAAAACTGGCATGTTTAGGTTGTTTAGGTAAAATTGAGTAATTATCAGTTAAATGGTAGTAGTTGATGAACTTATGTCTATACACATGTGATTTTGTGTTTTTTGTGAAAAATGAGCCCTCTCCGACAAATGAATGTATATGCTCGAAATGTGTTAGTGTATTGACATGTACGCTTCTTTTGATGAAATTTTGAGTATTGGGGTATTATGTGTAATGAATGTTTGCTTGGGTAGTCAATCAAACAATCCTTATGCCAATGTGTGTGTGAGTCGTTAGTATGTGTTCATGTTTTATACTTGCAATCTAGAACTTGCCTCATTGGTCATGCTTGATTACTAAGGACAGTTTGGGTGTTGAAATGATCTTAGGCTTTATTTGTATAAATTATTCGCTTTGCCTTATAAGCCTTACCCAGTATGTAAATAATCCCTAGCTTTCCTATTTTGAGCCTTTGACCTTTTTCTTGACTAGCTGTTAACAAACCCGTACCCTTTTTTAACCGATTCCATCTTTGCACCCGTTCCCAACTTGACACTACTAGAGAAAACAGGCTGAACCCCTAAGTTGGGGGTGATACAAGTGTAAAGTAGAGGCTAAAAGCCTAAGTTAGGGGTGGCATGAGTATCTAGTTGAGAATCGAAGTGGTTTCTGTAAATACATATAAAAAAATCAGAAAATCACGGCACCAAAAGAAAGTCAGAGTACTTTAGGTGCAAACCACATCAAAGTTGAAGAAGTGAAAAGAGCGAGGAAAGAAAAGGGTTATAAAGTGAAAAAAAGAGTAGTGTTCAAAGAGGGTGAGTCACTAATACCTCAATAACTATCCTACCCGTCCCCAAGCGTACATTACAAGCCGAGAACAAGTGCTAGTTTGATCACAACCAAACAGTCCGAAGTTGAGAGCATTGAAAATAAGGGCAAGCATAATGCATTTGCAATTGTAGTACATGAACTTCTTTGTGAGTGTGAGCCTTTCTCTTCTTTTTCGTCTTTGCCCTGTTTATCCTTGTCTATATGTGTATGGGATGTTCTTTGGTCTTCATGAGGGCATAAGGGTTGACAGAATTAGTGAAAATAGGTGATTACCCAAAGTGGCGTTTGTATATGCAGTGATAGTTCCAATAACGTTATGTCATGGATTGAAGCTTCATTGTGAATTGTAACATGTTTTGAGTGGTACATCTTGTCTTAAATTGCGAAATTGAGAGGGTCAACTGTGATAGAGATGTATGCCGGTAGTTCTTAGCCAAAACCATTGCAGACATTTTTACTCTGTTGTATAAAGTTTAGTTGAGTCGTTTGTGTTGTATTACTTCCTTAAGGACAAGCAAAGACTTTAAGTTGGGGGTGTTGATGTATCGTGAAATTACGGTGTCACGACCCAACCCCGTAGGTCGTGACTAGTGCCCGAGCTGGGCACTCGTACCCACCTATCAACTGTAATCAGATCTTAATCAACATAATAAGAATTTATTCGTACATAAAGGCACAACGTCGCACACACATATATACATATATCATATATACAGCCCGAAGATATGCAGAACGCAATGCTACCCACGACCCACATTTATGTCTACAGACCTCTAAGAGTAATAACAGAATCATATGACGGGACAGGGCCTCATCGTACCCCTGAATAAACATATACATATATAACAGAGAAGTCTGTACCAAAATACGGGCTCCTGAACAAGGGAGCTCTCCAACAGCGGAATGAAGGTCCTAAACTGGCGGCGCACCGAAATGATCGTCTGTACCTGCGGGCATGAAATGCAGCCCCCGAAGAAAGGGGAGGGGGGGGGTCAGTACGGAATATGTACTGAGTATGTAAAGCATGGAATACAGTAGATAGAATCGCGCTGAAGTAAGGAATAGAGAACATGAGTACAGTAACCAGGAAACCCCAGAACTTACCTGTAAACATAAACCATACATGTCCATATCATATTCAAATCATTATAGGACTTAGCGATCCAAATAGACAATCATTCTGCACTTGTGTATACATATAGCGTGTCCCGGCCCTCTAGTGAGGGACTCGGTAAGTAAGGTCATATCATCATCATACATATACATATAGCGTGTCCCGGCCCTCTAGTGAGGGACTCGGTGGATAGCGTGTCCCGGCCCTCTAGTGAGGGACTCGGTGGATAGCGTGTCCCGGCCCTCTAATGAGGGACTCGGTAAGCAAAATCATGTCATCATCATATCATCATATACATAGCGTGTCCCGGCCCTCTATCGAGGGACTCGGTGAATAATAATATAGCAAAGTCGCGCACGAAAACATGTCACGGCCGGGACTCGGTGAATAGAGGTCATAATCATACGCACGAGCGAGTAGTAAGAAGTCACACACACATAATCATCATTACCAATTCAACAGAATAATCAAAACGAACCTTCATTTAAAAGCTAACTAATAGTCAAATCCAGTTTCTCCCGAATGTTTCTCGGGAACATATCAAAATAGAACTTTAGCCATCACAGTTACGCATCAAAATCATATATACATACAATTCCTCATTACAGATTTAACAGATAGGTAAGTAATCATACTCGGGGGTCGGGGTGGTAGTCATTTTAAGTTCTTTCCAAAAGTCGTCAGAAGTGTACAAAGGAAAGTCTCGCGGGCCCACGGATAGGTGTGTCACACCCTAATCTCGATCAGGGTGTGATGGGCACCCGACCCCGTAACCGAAGCCGAGCGAACCCACTGACTATTACTAAGTACTGAAAATTTTTTTGAACCTTTAAAGCAAACATATTTAATAGGATTACTCATACCCAATAAAACTCTTTCGTTGCTTTTAAATCAAGTAAAATATATATAGCTGTACAAGCTCGTATCATTATACAAACTGGCTCCCATAACTCACGACTCTGTCTGCAAAGTCTCTAACTACGGACAAGACATCATAGCATAGCACGCTGACTCGGCGACACCCCAGAGCAATTGGAGCTTGCCAACTTAGCTGAAACATCTTTTATGCTGGCTGCTATCCGTCTGGGAGTACCTGCGCGGCATGAACGCAGCCCCCAAAGAAGAGGGGTCAGTACGAATAGTGTACCGAGTATGTAAGACATGAACAGTAACAACATAGTAAGAACTGTAGAGCACATCATGTAAGGAGAGTATACTGTACATATGAGGCATATCACGTGTAAAACCGTGACCTGTGCATGAGTAATAACTGTACGGGAACATAGACCATATCATAGATTAGGAGAGTGACCTGTACATACAAGTGCCCTTGGGCAGATACCGTGCTTTCTTAGCTTTCTTTACTCATATATATATATATATACATAAAAATAGAATATATTATATTGCCGAGGCGTCGGCAGCCGATCCATTTAACCATAAATATGCACATCCCGCGTCCGGGCATCCCGCGTCCGGGACGATATCAAGTCATGTAATGCCAATCGATCGGTGGATATGCGTATATAACGCTACGCCATTATATCCATTTTCCCCGTAAATATATAAAAATTCCATGTATAAATATCGGCGTCTATAGCGCCCTGGCTCTTTCATTATATACATATGCTCATATCGTATATATATATCAGCGTCTATAGCGCTCTGATTCTTTTTGTCACATGCACATACTTTTATCATATATATATATATACCAGCGTCTATAGCGCTCTGATTCTGTTATCATTATCGTCGTAGAAGTATTCTCATTAAAGTAGTTACAACACTTATCGTTTAATAATCAAGGCACTAAAGAAAATCCGGGAACCGTGGGCCCGCCTCGAGTCAAATGGGGTGGCGTACGCAACTTACATATAATACGTGTCATGACGTTACTCATGAAGGTCTTAGGGTAATCGGGCCTCATCCTTGCAAGTTCTAGGATATGTAGACATTTCTTTCACAATTCAGGCACTTTTGGTTCAATCCTACTGAATGAATAGTAACTATTTTCAATCGCGGATTTCTAGAGTTAGGAAAGTCCCCGAGGCGCGAAATCAAGCCTATACGTCTAAGACATGCCAAGAAAGGAAGGGAAAGTCTTACATACCTCTTTTCGCTCCTTCTGCTTCTCCAAATCCTTGTTGCCAATCCGCCAAAATCTACAATTTGGTCGTGTTTACCCAAAGCTTGATTAGAGCCTTTAGAACTGGATTCTTCAAATGACACTTGGCTACCGAAATTTTGGCAGCATTTCCCCCCGTAAATACTCCATCCCGTGAATATGGCTCGACCCAATTCAACAACAACAACCCGAGAATGGAACTCGGCCACAATATCAACAATAATACCAACCATCTTACATACAACATTCCATTCATACACAAGTAACTACGTACGATCAATTTAGCACTAATGCTCATATATTCAATTACTAATCCGAACCCATTCAAATCATATTCAAGAATACTTTAAGCAATCCATATAATATTTCCAACAATCTAAGGAATGCTCCACTCCACCCGAAACCTCCACAATTGCAGTAAGGCAATAACAATGAATTTCTTTCTTCCCAATTCACATACTACATCAACAATTTCATACATTTACAACATTATTTCCATGAATTCAAGAAAGCATATTCAAATCATATTACGTTCCAAATCAGCCCATAACCATCACAACTTCCATTTTAATCATCAAACCTTCATTTTCATTACATAGAATCCGTCACAACAACAACTAGAATACTAACTAAAATTAATCCGTTCTTTCTACACCACACCACTTCCATTCAGTCAACCTACCTACACACACAACTTAACGAATTTCATCCATTCCTTTACATTACAACATACATAACCACTCATAATACAATCATCCAACATGCTTAACAATTAGTTCATTACTTACATACATAACCTAGCACCCACACGGCCACACATAACTCATCACAACTTCATGATTTTTATTCATTTCCACATACTACAATATTCACAAACATGTACTAATCACCCACAACACATGAAAGAAGATGGAATCCTTACCTTTTTCTTTCCACTCCTTCTCTCGGCTAAGACTACCATTTGCGAAAACGAGCGGTTCTCATGTTCCAACAACTAAACCACGTCGTAGAGGGCCTTCCAATTTGTAGCATGGCATGAAGAAAATATTTTTTCCAAGATCAAACCAAAGGGCTGGTTCGGCCAGCCCTTGGCCGACCCTCCTTCTTCCCTTTTTTTTTTGTTCTTTGCTTTCTCTTGTTCTTCCACTCTCTTCACAAAAATAACCACACACACATATATATATAGTTATATAGGCATGTGAGGGGCACATGCCCCCTCTCTACATATTTCTAGATTTTTCATTCTTTTTCTTGAATCTTTTTTTTCTTTTATTTTATAAAAGATGACTCACTTTGTCATCTTTTCCATTCCCATTTTTGTCACATGGCCAATATGGCCTTCTTGGAACTTTCATGAGCCCTTGGTGAAATTACCATTTTGCCCCTCGACTTCCTTCAATATTACCATTTCGTCCCTAGCCTTCCGCATTATTTTCACGGCCCATTTTGCGAATTTCCTTTTTCGCCCTCAACCTTTCACAATATTTCCGTGCTAATAATAGTTATAAATAATATTTACAACAACTAGTCCGTTAAAATAATTTTTGAGAATAGTCTCGCCTTTAACTTTCCACGACGACTTTGGAATATTCAAACGTACAAAGTACGGGCTATAACATCCTCCCCCCCTTTGGAACATTCGTCCTCGAATGTTCAACTGACCTTATGGGCGTCTTAATACTCTAGGAGGGTTTCTTTTATAGCTACTCTTTCCTTTATGCCCGTTCCTTATCCTTTACCTTATTTTCCTCTTAATCGAACTCCTCGGTCTCCCCCCCCCCCCTTTTAAGGGGCTCCTTATATGCCGGTAGTCCTTTTATGAAGTCTTTGTTGATACCTTATCCCTCGCCTTCCTTCCAATCCTGTACCTCACATATCGGGAACTCTTTACTTTTCACCTTTTTCCGGCACTTTGGTCTCTTTACTTTCTTTCAACACTCTCTCTTTCCTTTCCAATTATCACCATACTAGACTCTCAAGTTTCAATCTGTAATAAAACAATAGCGATCTACCTTGCGGCTTTTGTACTTTTACCGTTGTTGTCACTCGAGCTTCGATTCCCATGCGTGATCAATACTTTCCCTACCATAGCTTCGGTTCTCTGGGACTTACATGTCCACCAATACAATTATACATGAAATATTTCATACATTCGTATATATAACTACCATCAACTAACCCACAGAATACTCCC
This sequence comes from Lycium ferocissimum, assembly GCF_029784015.1. Classification (NCBI taxonomy): domain Eukaryota; kingdom Viridiplantae; phylum Streptophyta; class Magnoliopsida; order Solanales; family Solanaceae; genus Lycium; species Lycium ferocissimum. The sequence goes on along the minus strand of NC_081342.1, from coordinate 39,856,664 downwards.
GAACACTATTCAAGCCTATCCTAATTTCCGAGCTGTGACACACTTCCTGTCTCTTTTCCGAACTAATCCACCTCGTCTTTCGCGTCCTCTCATGGTCTCCATCCATCCATATATTCTAGTTTTCCTTAGGTTACTCTTAACTGTTCATTTGTCCCTTGTATCTCAATTTGTAGAACTTTCGGGTTATTTCCCAGGGGGTCACCCATCCTGAAATTGCTCTCACCTGAGCACGCTTAACCTTGAAACTTTGCCGGAATTCAATGCTTTAATGCTGATATTTTCGCGCCGGGTTCCTCGTATGACCTTTACTACATGAGTTGGGGTTAGTCGAGGTCTTACAGATTCCGAGGCACCCTCGTAACACGTCTTTTCTTCTACAATTACTATTTTGCCCTTTTTGACCCCCAGCGTTCACTTTTCGTTCGCGTGCATAACTACCCCCTGTCTTGGACTTCCAGATTCTCGATAGTAGCGATTACACCTTTGTCACTATCTCAAGTCCATAACTTTTTCGAAACAACACGTCTCACTTCTTGCCTGTTTACAGTATTTCCTACTCCCCCTGCTTCTTTCGTCGCATGGGAGACTTATATAAGGAATTCCTTTCTCCTATAACTTGGCTCTATCGCACGATCACAAGACAGAAAGAAGGTCAACAATTCCTAAATGCCCCGTAGCCTCCTGTTTATAAATGTGGCCGGCTTCACACCATAAACAGGACTCTCTTTGTGGACACGACTGCGAAGACAACCCTTGGACCGACTTTTTGCTACCGATACCACTTTGTCACACCCTAATCTCGATCGGGGTGTGATGGGCACCCGACCCGTAACGAAGCCGAGCGAACCCAGCGACTATTACTAAGTGCGAAAATTTTTTTGAACCTTTAAAGCAAACATATTTAATAGGATTACTCATACCCAATAAAACTCTTTCGTTGCTTTTAAATCAAGTAAAATATATAGCCGTACAAGCTCGTATCATTATACAAGCGGCTCCCATAACTCACGACTGTCATGCAAAGTCTCTAACTACGGACAAGACATCATAGCATAGCACGCCGACTCGGCGACACCCCGAGCAATTGGAGCTTGCCAACTTAAAGTGAAACATCTTTTATCTTTCGGTTGCTATATATAATATACCGAGTACTGCGCGGCATGTAAACGCATCATGTAAGGAGAGTATACCGTAGAAGAGGGGGTCGTAATAAGCAATTGGAACATAGTACGAATAGTGTCTAGGGAGTATGTAAGACATGAATAGTAACAACATAGTAAGAACTGTATAGCACATCATGTAAGGAGAGTATACTGTACATATGAGGCATATCACGTGTAAAACCGTGACCTGTGCATGAGTAATAACTGTACGGGAACATAGACCATATCATAGATTAGGAGAGTGACCTGTACATACAAGTGCCCTTGGGCAGATACCGTGCTTTCTTAGCTTTCTTTACTCATATATATATAATATATACATAAAAATAGAATATATTATATTGCCGAGGCGTCGGCGGTAGATCCATTTAACCATAAATATGCACGTCCGCGTCGGGCATCCCGCGTCCGGGACGATATCAAGTCATGTAATGCCAGGCGATCGGTGGATATGCGTATATAACGCTACGCCATTATATCCATTTTCCCCGTAAATATATAAAAATTCCATGTATAAATATCGGCGTCTATAGCGCCCGGCTCTTTCATTATATACATATGCTCATATCGTATATATATATATCGGCGTCTATAAGCGCTACGATTCTTTTTGTCACGTGCACATACTTTTATCATATATATATATATACCGGCGTCTATAGCGCTCGAATATATATATATATATCATTATCGTCGTAGAAGTATTCTCATTAAAGTAGTTACAACACTTATCGTTTAATAATCAAGGCACTAAAGAAAATCCGGGAACCGTGGGCCCGCCTCGAGTCAAATGGGGTGGCGTACGCAACTTACATATAATACGTGTCATGACGTTACTCATGAAGGTCTTAGGGTAATCGGGTCTCATCCTTGCAAGTTCTAGGATATGTAGACATTTCTTTCACAATTCAGGCACTTTTGGTTCAATCTCTTGAATGAATAGTAACTATTTTCAATCGCGGATTTCTAGAGTTAGGAAAGTCCCAGGCGCGAAATCAAGCCTATACGTCTAAGACATGCCAAGAAAGGAAGGAAAGTCTTACATACCTCTTTTCGCTCCTTCTTCTCCAAATCCTTGTTGCCAATCCGCCAAAATCTACAATTTGGTCGTGTTTACCCAAAGCTTGATTAGAGCCTTTAGAACTGGATTCTTCAAATGACACTTGGCTACCGAAATTTTGGCAGCATTTCCCCTGTAAATACTCCATCCCGAGAATATGGCTCGGCCCAATTCAACAACAACAACCCGAGAATGGAACTCGGCCACAATATCAACAATAATACCAACCATCTTACATACAACATTCCATTCATACACAAGTAACTACGTACGATCAATTTAGCACTAATGCTCATATATTCAATTACTAATCCGAACCCATTCAAATCATATTCAAGAATACTTTAAGCAATCCATATAATATTTCCAACAATCTAAGGAATGCTCCACTCCACCCGAAACCTCCACAATTGCGAGTAAGGCAATAACAATGAATTTCTTTCTTCCCAATTCACATACTACATCAACAATTTCATACATTTACAACATTATTTCCATGAATTCAAGAAAGCATATTCAAATCATATTACGTTCCAAATCAGCCCATAACCATCACAACTTCCATTTTAATCATCAAACCTTCATTTTCATTACATAGAATCCGTCACAACAACAACTAGAATACTAACTAAAATTAATCCGTTCTTTCTACACCACACCACTTCCATTCGGTCAACCTACCACACACACAACTTAACAATTTCATCCATTCCTTTACATTACAACATACATAACCACTCATAATACAATCATCCAACATGCTTAACAATTAGTTCATTACTTACATACACAACCTAGCACCCACACGGCCACACATAACTCATCACAACTTCATGATTTTTATTCATTTCCACATACTACAATATTCACAAACATGTACTAATCACCCACAACACATGAAAGAAGATGGAATCCTTACCTTTTCTTTCCTCCTTCTCTCGGCTAAGACTACCATTTGCGAAAACGAGCGGTTCTCATGTTCCAACAACTAAACCACGTCGTAGAGGGCCTTCCAATTTGTAGCATGGCATGAAGAAAATATTTTTCCAAGATCAAACCAAAGGTACAGGTTCGGCGTGCCACCCTTGGACCCTCCTTCTTCCCTTTTTTTTTTTGTTCTTTGCTTTCTCTTGTTCTTCCACTCTCTTCACAAAAATAACCACACACACATATATATATAGTTATATAGGCATGTGAGGGGCACATGCCCCCTCTCTACATATTTCTAGATTTTTCATTCTTTTTCTTGAATCTTTTTTTCTTTTATTTTATAAAAGATGACTCACTTTGTCATCTTTTCCATTCCCATTTTTGTCACATGGCCAATATGGCCTTCTTGGAACTTTCATGAGCCCTTGGTGAAATTACCATTTTGCCCCTCGACTTCCTTCAATATTACCATTTCGTCCCTAGCCTTCCGCATTATTTTCACGGCCCATTTTGCGAATTTCCTTTTCGCCCTCAACCTTTCACAATATTTCCGTGCTAATAATAGTTATAAATAATATTTACAACAACTCGTCCGTTAAAATAATTTTTGAGAATAGTCTCGCCTTTAACTTTCCACGACGACTTTGGAATATTCAAACGTACAAAGTATGGGCTATAACAAGGTGTCAACCCAAATCCAAGCCCGCCTATGAAGGTCGGGGATGTTATACATTATGGAACCTCCTATGAGCGATCCGAGCCCGTTTGTGAAAGTTACGGACGTTCGTAGTTTCAGATTCGTTTAAGAACAAAATTCTTTTGAAGACAAAACTTTAATGCAACTTTTTAAAATATAGCCATACGAAAGACATAGGAACTATAATCCGACTACATTAGGAATACGAATATCAAGAAAGAGCTAAGAGTCATGGACATGCTCGGATCACCAGAGTAGAGTTACCTCGAGAATCGTGTCATAGCTTATTTACTCTAAGACATGCCAAGAGAAAGAAAAAGTAGCTTTACATACCTTGTCTATTCTCCAAGATAATCCAAACTTACGTCGTGAACTCCATAAGATCTACAATATGCCATTAAATGCCAAATATTAACCAAAGGCACTTAGGAGTTCAATTTCAACTAACACTTATTCTACAGAAATTTGGGCAGCATTTTCCTTGTAAATGCGACACCCCGAGAATTCAACTCGGCCAATTTCATCAACCACAATACCAACAAACATTCTAACAACACCAATCATTACTTCAAAACACATTTTAACATCAACCGTCTTCTTTTACATAATGCGACGACATTCGCTTATATTCAATTCAACCACATAGAATCAAACTAACGTCAATACTCATACGTTAAATTACTAATCTGAAGTCATTCAAACAATATTCAAGAACATTTTAAGCAATTCACACAATATTTCAAACAACCCAACCATACCACCATCTTACCCGAAATCTCTCCAACTCAACATAAACAACACGAACACATTTCTTTCTTTCAAAACTCATGAACTATACCAACCATCTTCATTTTAACAATGTTATCATCCTAAATGTAAATTTACATAAAAGTTACATTGGCTTCCAATTCAGCCCACAACGTCACAACTTCAAATTGATTCATTAAACTTTCATTATCAACATGGAATCCACACGACAACAACAAACAAAACGCTAAATAAAATTAATTCATTCTTGGCGTACATAATACATATGCACGGTTCCAACACCCTCCACACGGCTACAACATCAACATGCCATTTTCATGATTTCCATCTATTTCCACACACTACAACAACATGCAAATATGCTAAATACCATTAATCCTTTGCTCCTACACACCACACACACACACGGCCAACACCTACATATGCACGGCTTCACTCTTAACATCCATATTTCATGAATTTCATTCATTTCTATATACCACAACACCCACAAACCATTCATAACATATAAAAAGGAAGATTGAAGCATACCTTCTTCACTTGGTTCTTCAACTTAGCTAGGGCTTGTTTTGAACTAATTCTTGTTCTTACCACTCCAACAACCACTCCATGTTGTTCTCCACCTTCTAATGAGTTGAAATGCTTGAGAAAAATATTTTTGGGATGAAGATTTGATCTTCACTTTTTTTTCTCCTCTTGGCCGAATGGCCTCTTATTCTTTTTCTCTCCAAGTTTTCTTGAAATTTCTAGATGGAGAAGATGAATATGATGACCACTTTGTCATCTTTTGATTTCATATGGTAGCCAACCATGTGGCCATGGCCCACATAAGGTGGCCGGCCACATGGCCCTTGCTTTTTTTTTTTTTTTTTTTTATGAGCTACATACTTTCTAAAAATAGCTTTTGACCCCAAATGTTTCCTTAATATTTCCATGCCAATAAAATCATACACACTTATACTTTTAAAACATACAAAGTCTCTCGCCATTATCTCGGAACGGTCTTGTCCTTAACTTATCGAGGTTGACTCGGATTATCCCGACGTACGAAATACGGGATATAACATACGGCACATATGATGCTTTATTACTATAAGTTTTATTTGTTTTCAAGCAAGTTGTGTTGTTTTTATGTGGTTTTTGTCATGTTTCAGGTATTCAAGGTGCCGACAAGCTGAGTTATGAAAACTAAGCAAAAAGACACAGAGTGGAACGAACTGAAGTTACCATTCCATGAGAAGAAACACGGACCATGGATCTTTCCACAGTCCGTGAAAGTTAGCGTGAAACAAGTCCAGTGATTCATGTGGAAGAAGGTGATTTCATGACGGCATTCCACCGATCGTGAAATATTTCACGGTTCGTTAAAAGGGAGTGTCCAACCGATCCTGATTTAAGAAGAGTTGCAATTCCACGGTGAATGAAAAAGTCTCACGGTCCGTGATATATTTCACGGTCCATGAAAAGTTCTGTCGGGCCAGCCCTATATTTTTTTTTTAAAGCAAATTGGCCCACTATAAATAGTTCCTTGTATGGTTTTTTTTAGGAAGAGTTGTCAGTTTTAGACTATTATTCCCTAGCAATGAATACTCAGAGTTTTTGAAGCTTTTTTGGAGAACAATATAATTGCTATTACTTTATTCTAATTCCAATCAATCGTCAGCATTATGATTTCAATTATCTCTTATTGTTCTTCATTCTGTATGAGTAGCTAAACCACTACTAAGGTTGTGAACCCTAGGATGGGTGCTTTGTGATTGGGGATTGGGATTGGGATTGATATATTTATAATGGATTGTTAGGGTTTATTTATTCTTTGTTCTTCATTCATAATTGATGGTTGTAAATATTGATTAAAGCCATAAACTTTGCTTAACATGGGAAAGTGAGTAGCGTTTGGTAGGAATAAATAACAATAACTTAAGGTGTTAACCCTTTTTTAATGAATTCACTTAGGAATAAGAGGAATTCACTTGGCACGAATTAACTGTTCTTCATACACACTCTTTTATATTAGGGAAAATCATGAAGAGAAATAATCTTTAACAGTTGGGAAACATTAGGGATTCAATTAGAGGTTAAGTGCATTCTAATAACGATCCATTAGAAATATATCATGATCAATCACCATAGCATACACTTTATCTAAAGGGGGACACAACATTAGTTTCTTTTACTATATATTACGATCCATAGCAATTAGTTAGTAATTAGTCATAAACAACCCATCTTCTACAAATTCAACGGAATAAAAAATTAGACCTTAAAAAAGTACTATACAACTTTAGTAACCTTTTCACACCATATTCCCTGTAGGATTCGACCCCAACCTAGTTTGGTTACTATATTTGACATCTTCTGCTTTACTTCATTTAATAGGTATAATTTGAGCGTATCAACCTGCACAAGAAGAAAATTGTTTCCAAAGCTTAAAACCTATTGGTGATGTTAAAAAAAGATGTGACATGGTCTCCATTTTGTGATCAACACAGCACCAGCATCTAGACACTATAGGGATCTGCAATTTTTTCAAATTATCATCAGTTGATACTCTATTCTTCCACAATCTACATAAGAAAAAACTTATCTCGATTACAGTCCTTTTGCCCATATATACTCATACTGCACTGATCTCTACTGCTTTAGCCTCAATTCATCCCAGGCACTACTAACAGTGAACTACCCATTTGTTGTCCCAACCACCATGCCTTATCATTGTTAATCTATAGTAATGCTGGACTGATGTTTTCTATGATGTGCTGAATGATGTCCTCCAGTACCACTTCCCTCAGTTTTTGCATATGCCATTGCCCATTCACAATATACTCCTTAACCTTTATTTCTTCCATCACTACATAATATGGCAATACAAAATATAAAGCTCCTTGTTTGGTCCAATTGTCAAACCAAAAACTAGAGTTTCCAGCTCTAATTTGCCACTAGATATTATGTTCTACTTCATCTCTAACCTCTACCATTTTCTTCTAGACATTTGAAGCAGCTTTTGCCTGAGTTATCGTAGGAAGAAGTTTTATTGCAATACTTATTCACTATATATGATCCCCACAGAGATGGTGAGGTTCTCAAATTCCACCATAATTTAGCAAAAAGTGCTTTTGTTACATCCATCAATGATCTGAATCCTAACCCTCCCTCAGTCTTTGGATAGCACATCTTTTCCCATGAAACCCAATGTTTTCCTTTCACACCTGCAGTGTTACTCCACAAAAAGTTTGCACAAATTTGATGTAACTTCTTAACAACTCCAACCATAGCAGACAACAAATACACTGGCATTGTTTGTAACACATGAGAGATCAAAATATACCTACCCCCAAAAGTTAGGAATTTGTTTTGCCATGATATGACTCTCTTCATTACTTTCTTGATCAACTCTTCAAAGTAAATTTTCTTCCTTCTACCATACTGGACACCCAAGTAAGTAAAAGGAAAGGAACTGGACACCCTAAGTAAGTAAAAGGAAAGGAACCTTTTGTCATACCTATTACTCTCTTGATTCTTGGTAAACTGAGATAGGAGTCTTCTCATGTATGTAGAAAGAGCTTTTGCTATTGTTCACCATCTGGCCTAAGGTAGTTTCATATTCTT
>NC_081342.1:39771705-39848337 GCF_029784015.1 Lycium ferocissimum | reverse complement strand
GTTTTCATCCATTTTCTACACATTACAACAACACACCAACACGTTGAATACAATTAATTCATCACTCCAACACAACTCTACACACATGCACGGCCAAACTATACCACACGGGCTACCACTTTAACATCACAATTTCATGTATTTCATTTATTTCTACATACCACAACATGCGCAAATCATTCATAAGACATGAAAAATAAGATTGAACCATTTTTTCTTCCACCTTGTTCTTTCTCGGCTAGAATCATGTTCATGGCACAAAAATGATTTTCTTGTTCCAACATCCACTTCACGTTAACGAGGGCCTTTTAATTAGTAGAAAACCTAGAAGAAAGGAATTTTTCATGAACAATATCTCTTGGCCCTTTCTTGGTTGAACATGGCCGAATGGCCATTCTTGTGTTTTCTCAAGTTTTCTTGAAATTTCTAAGGCAACAAATGACCAAGATGACTTACTTATCATCTTATACACACATATACAATTAATACATATGGCCATGGCCCACACTTCCATGTGGCCGGCCACCCCCCTTTATTTTTTTATTTTTTATTTTTTGAATTCCAAGTTTCCAAAGCTTCACTTTTGGCCCCATATTTCATGAAACATAAGTTTCCATAATTGCACTTTTAGCCCCAAATTCTCCTTAATATTTCCTTCCAATGAGATCATAGGCAACCTATGCCTTAAAACAAAATCGGAAAGTAATCTTACTCTTAACTTTTCACACTTGTCTCGGAATATCCCGACATACAAAATACGGGATATAACAAATCTATTAATCATAAATACTCAAATTTGATTATCCATAGAATATGCAATAATAAAATTAATATTTGAACTACAAATTAGTTAAAGTTTAAATAGTGCAATCTTTTTTTTTTTTTAAGCAAAACAGCCAACATTAAGTTAGCTGGTGGTTTTATTAAACATAATTTGTATAGAATTTGAAAATACAAGGCCAAAAGTGCCTAAAATATGCACTAAGCAGAATAAGCAAAACTAACAAAGCCTAAATAACAACAAACTATCCAAGTCTTGATCTGATTTCACTAGAAGCAACCTCAGAGCTCTCACCAGGTGCTATGAAATCAATAATCACAGAAGACTCCTTCTAACTTGGATTTTGAGTATGTTAAAGGCCTTTTCTTTGCTCATCTGCATGTTAAAGGCTTGTTCTTTGCTCATCTGCATGTACTCCATGAATCTGCATTATGTTGTATATTCATCAGTACACGTGACTTTCCATTACTATACAAATTCTTCCAATAGCTTAAACATCAAGTTAATACCACACATTGGATAGAACATGCATAGTAACAGAAATCATGGCTACTGATCTTCCCTTTTGATCATCTTATCTCTATTGTTGTTGCCTTTCTTGTGCTCTTACTTCCATATCAGCTTGTTGCAGTTTTACTGCATCTGGTGGAACTGTCCTTATATGATCTTCAATCTGGTTCTCTTGTATATACTGTCTTGAATTTGAATGATGGAATGTGCATTTTATCAATGTTAACCAGTTTCTTTGCAACTACTGGTTGTTCTTTAAAGTTATTATAGTCCAGTTTGCCTGCAAAATCAAAAATATGGTTAGCAAACAAATCAGCCAGCTGGTTTCCTTCTCTCATGACATGGCCAATGTGTATCAATCCTTTATTCCTCCATTACAAGATGTTGTGAACCTCCATATTGATTGACCATGGCACTTCCCATTCACCTTCAACTATCTTAACCAGAGATAATGAATCTGTCTCCACATATAGTGGAATCAAATGGTTATTAACACGGTAGAACTATGCCATTGTACATTGCTTTTGCCTCGGTATAAGACAATATGTATCGCATTTCTCCTTGCACTAGTGTCACACCCTAATCTTCGATCGAGGTGTGATGGGCACACCGACCCCAGAAAAGCGAGCGAACCCACTGACTATTACTACGTACTGAAATTTTTTTTGAACCTTTAAAGCAAACATATTTAATAGGATTACTCATACCCAATAAAACTCTTTCGTTGCTTTTAAATCAAGTAAAATATATATAGCTTTGCATAAGCTCGTATCATTATACAACCGGCTCCCATAACTCACGACTGCGTCCGCAAAGTCTCTAACTACGGACAAGACATCATAGCATAGCACGCCGACTCGGCGACACCCCGAGCAATTGGAGCTTTCCAACTTAGTTGAAACATCTTTTATCTTGTCGCTATCCGTCTGGGAGTACAAGGCTGCATGAACGCAGCCCCGTAGAAGAGGGGTCAGTACGAATAGTGTACCTAGTATGTAAGACATGAACAGTAACAACATAGTAAGAACTGTAGAGCACATCATGTAAGGAGAGTATACCGTACATATGAGGCATATCACGTGTAAAACTGTGACCTGTACCAGAGTAATAACTGTACGGGAACATAGACCATATCATAGAATAGGAGAGTGACACAGACATACAAGTGCCCTCGCGTATACCGTGCTTTCTTAGCTTTCTTTACTCATATATATATATATATACATAAAAAATAGAATATATTATATTGCCGAGGCGTCGACGGCCGATCCATTTAACCGTAAATATATGCACATCCCGCGTCCGGGCATCCCGCGTCCGGGACGATATCAAGTCATGTAATGCCAACTGATCAGGTGGATATGCGTATATAACGCTCTGCCATTATATCCATTTTCCCCGTAAATATATAAAAATTCCATGTATAAATATCGGCGTCTATAGCGCCCGGCTCTTTCATTATATACATATGCTCATATCGTATATATATATCGCCGTCTATAAACGCTCCGATTCTTTTTGTCACATGCACATACTTTTATCATATATATATATATACTAGCGTCTATAGCGCTCTGATTCTGTTATCATTATCGTCGTAGAAGTATTCTCATTAAAGTAGTTACAACACTTATCGTTTAATAAAACAATAGCAGTCTACCTTGCAGCACCTGTACTTTTTACCGTTGTTGTCACTCGAGCTTCGATTCCCATGCGTGATCAATACTTTCCCTACCATAGCTTCGGTTGCTGGGACTTACATGTCCACCAATACAATTATACATGAAATATTTCATACATTCGTATATATAACTACCATCAACTAACCCGGAATACTCCCGAACACTATTCAAGCCTATCCTAATTTCCTAGCCGTGACACACTTCCCTGTCTCTTTTTCCGAACTAATCCACCTCGTCTTTCGCGTCCTCTCATGGTCTCCATCCATCCATATATTCTAGTTTTCCTTAGGTTACTCTTAACTGTTCATTTGTCCCTTGTATCTCAATTTGTAGAACTTTCGGGTTATTTCCCAGGGGGTCACCCATCCTGAAATTGCTCTCACCTGAGCACGCTTAACCTTGAAACTTTGCCGGAATTCAATGCTTTAATGCTGATATTTTCGCGCCGGTTCCTCGTATGACCTTTACTACATGAGTTGGGGTTAGTCGAGGTCTTGCTGCATTCCGAGGCACCCTCGTAACACGTCTTTTCTTCTACAATTACTATTTTGCCCTTTTTGACCCCCAGCGTTCACTTTTCGTTCGCGTGCATAACTACCCCCTGTCCTGGACTTCCAGATTCTCGATAGTAGCGATTACACCTTTGTCACTATCTCAAGTCCATAACTTTTTCGAAACAACACGTCTCACTTCTTTTCGTTTACGGTATTTCCTACTCCCCGGCTTCTTTTGTCGCGTGGGAGACTTATATAAGGAATTCCTTTCTCCTATAACTTGGCTACTATCGCACGATCACAAGACAGAAAGAAGGTCAACAATTCCTAAATGCCCCGTAGCCTCCTGTTTATAAATGTGGCCGGCTTCACACCATAAACAGGACTCTACTGGACACGACTTTGCAGACAACCCTTGGACCGACCTGCTCTGATACCACTTCCATTCGGTCAACCTACCTACACACACAACTTAACGAATTTCATCCATTCCTTTACATTACAACATACATAACCACTCATAATACAATCATCCAACATGCTTAACAATTAGTTCATTACTTACATACACAACCTAGCACCCACACGGCCACATAACTCCTCACAACTTCATGATTTTTATTCATTTCCACATACTACAATATTCACAAACATGTACTAATCACCCACAACACATGAAAGAAGATGGAATCCTTACCTTTTTTCTTTCCACTCCTTCTCTCGGCTAAGACTACCATTTGCGAAAACGAGCGGTTCTCATGTTCCAACAACTAAACCACGTCGTAGAGGGCCTTCCAATTTGTAGCATGGCATGAAGAAAATATTTTTTCCAAGATCAAACCAAAGGGCTGGGTTCGGCCAGCCCTTGGCCGACCCTCCTTCTTCCCTTTTTTTTTTTGTTCTTTGCTTTCTCTTGTTCTTCCACTCTCTTCACAAAAATAACCACACACACATATATATATAGTTATATAGGCATGTGAGGCACATGCCCTCTCTACATATTTCTAGATTTTTCATTCTTTTTCTTGAATCTTTTTTTCTTTTATTTTATAAAAGATGACTCACTTTGTCATCTTTTCCATTCCCATTTTTGTCACATGGCCAATATGGCCTTCTTGGAACTTTCATGAGCCCTTGGTGAAATTACCATTTTTGCCCCTCGACTTCCTTCAATATTACCATTTCGTCCCTAGCCTTCCGCATTATTTTCACGGCCCATTTTGCGAATTTCCTTTTTCGCCCTCAACCTTTCACAATATTTCCGTGCTAATAATAGTTATAAATAATATTTACAACAACTCGTCCGTTAAAATAATTTTGAGAATAGTCTCGCCTTTAACTTTCCACGACGACTTTGGAATATTCAAACGTACAAAGTACGGGCTATAACATCCTCCCCCTTTGGAACATTCGTCCTCGAATGTTCAATCGAATTTTGGGCGTCTTAATACTCTGTGGAGGGTTTCTTTTTTATAGCTACTCTTTCCCTTATGCCCGTTCCTTATCCTTTACCTTATTTTCCTCTTAATCGAACTCCTCGGTCTCCCCCCCCTTTTAAGGGGCTCCTTATATGCCGGTAGTCCTTTTATGAAGTCTTTGTTGATACCTTATCCCTCGCCTTCCTTCCAATCATCGTACCTCACATATCGGGAACTCTTTACTTTTCACCTTTTTCCGGCACTTTGGTCTCTTTACTTTCTTTCAACACTCTCTCTTTCCTTTCCAATTATCACCATACTAGACTCTCAAGTTTCAATCTGTAATAAAACAATAGCAGTCTACCTTGCAGCACCTGTACTATTTACCGTTGTTGTCACTCGAGCTTCGATTCCCATGCGTGATCAATACTTTCCCTACCATAGCTTCGGTTGCTGGGACTTACATGTCCACCAATACAATTATACATGAAATATTTCATACATTCGTATATATAACTACCATCAACTAACCCACAGAATACTCCCGAACACTATTCAAGCCTATCCTAATTTCCGAGCTGTGACACACTTCCCCGTCCTTTTCCGAACTAATCCACCTCGTCTTTCGCGTCCTCTCATGGTCTCCATCCATCCATATATTCTAGTTTTCCTTAGGTTACTCTTAACTGTTCATTTGTCCCTTGTATCTCAATTTGTAGAACTTTCGGGTTATTTCCCAGGGGGTCACCCATCCTGAAATTGCTCTCACCTGAGCACGCTTAACCTTGAAACTTTGCCGGAATTCAATGCTTTAATGCTGATATTTTCGCGCCGGGTTCCTCGTATGACCTTTACTACATGAGTTGGGGTTAGTCGAGGTCTTACAGATTCCGAGGCACCCTCGTAACACGTCTTTTCTTCTACAATTACTATTTTGCCCTTTTTGACCCCCGGCGTTCACTTTTCGTTCGCGCGCGCATAACTACCGTCCCAGGACTTCCCGTTCTCGATAGTAGCGATTACACCTTTGTCACTATCTCAAGTCCATAACTTTTTCGAAACAACACGTCTCACTTCTTTGTTTACGGTATTTCCTACTCCCCCTGCTTCTTTCGTCGCATGGGAGACTTATATAAGGAGTTCCTTTCTCCTATAACTTGGCTCTATCGCACGATCACAAGACAGAAAGAAGGTCAACAATTCCTAAATGCCCCGTAGCCTCCTGTTTATAAATGTGGCCGGCTTCACACCATAAACAGGACTCTACTGGACACGACTTTGCAGACAACCCTTGGACCGACCTCGCTTCCGACACCACTTCCATTCGGTCAACCTACCTACACACACAACTTAACGAATTTCATCCATTCCTTTACATTACAACATACATAACCACTCATAATACAATCATCCAACATGCTTAACAATTAGTTCATTACTTACATACACAACCTAGCACCCACACGGCCACACATAGCTCATCACAACTTCATGATTTTTATTCATTTCCACATACTACAATATTCACAAACATGTACTAATCACCCACAACACATGAAAGAAGATGGAATCCTCACCTTTTTCTTTCCACTCCTTCTCTCGCTAAGACTACCATTTGCGAAAACGAGCGGTTCTCATGTTCCAACAACTAAACCACGTCGTAGAGGGCCTTCCAATTTGTAGCATGGCATGAAGAAAATATTTTTTCCAAGATCAACTTCCAAAGGTTTGTTCGGCCAAGCCCCTTGGCCGACCCTCTCTTCTTCTCCTTTTTTTTTGTTCTTTGCTTTCTCTTGTTCTTCCACTCTCTTCACAAAAATAACCACACACACATATATATATAGTTATATAGGCATGTGGGGGGCACATGCCCCCTCTCTACATATTTCTAGATTTTTCATTCTTTTTCTTGAATCTTTTTTTCTTTTATTTTATAAAAGATGACTCACTTTGTCATCTTTTCCATTCCCCATTTTTACATGGCCAATATGGCCTTCTTGGAACTTTCATGAGCCCTTGGTGAAATTACCATTTTGCCCCTCGACTTCCTTCAATATTACCATTTCGTCCCTAGCCTTCCGCATTATTTTCACGGCCCATTTTGCGATTCCTTTTTCGCCCTCAACCTTTCACAATATTTCCGTGCTAATAATAGTTATAAATAATATTTACAACAACTCGTCCGTTAAAATAATTTTTGAGAATAGTCTCGCCTTTAACTTTCCACGACGACTTTGGAATATTCAAACGTACAAAGTACGGGCTATAACAACTAGCTTGAATGAATTCCCCAATAATGTCCCTAACACAATATGCAGATGAGCTAGGTCCAGGATTCCCTTTTGATGCACCATCACTGTTACACTTAAACCATCCCTGAGGTGGACTTGTCCACTGAACCAAAGTAAATATCATCTGAGGTCTATAATCATCAAGCTGTTGCACTAGATGAGGCCATGAATTGGACAAATTCTTCATCCAAGGGTACTTTGTTCTTGCCAGTTGGACTAAATTCAGATTAATGTCATGTATCACCTTATACTTTGACATTGTCCCTCCATGCAGAACTGTATTTCTTCTTTTCCATAGTTGCCATACTATAATAGCAGGTGATGCCTGATATAATGGCTTCAACTTAACTGAACACTAAGCATCCATCACTTCTTGACTGCTGCTTCACGTGAACAAAAGGGCTAGGAAATCCTGCTGTATGAGAGAATGTTTTCCATGTTCCGGCTGCATACTCTCTTGTCAAGAAAGTATTTCCAATGTTTCTTGTTGTGGCTTAGAACAACATCTATAGACAGAAACAATAGGTATGCCCATTCTAGCTAATACATCATCTAAATGGTAATTCCTGCTTCCAAACTTTCCATAAGAAAAAGGCATTTTTGAACTGCCAACCTTTAGTCCATATTTTATGAAAAAACCAGTTGTGATCCTTTCTCTATCTGAGCTTTCACTATGCACTTGATACTGTGAACTTTCAATTACCATTGAGTAGCCACCATGCCTTGTCCATTGTGTGATTAACTGTATCTCTAGAAAAATTCTACAGAATGTACTCTACTAAGTCTTCAGGAATTGTTTGCTGCAGTTTTGGAATATTCGATCTTCCATCCATCATCATTTCATCCACATCCTGAATGCTTTCATCCATTGGAAAGTTAGAAGGCATCACATCTACAAGAGTCCCAATTTAGTCCAGTTATCATACCAAAAATTGGCAGAGCCATTTTTTGGTTCCCACCAAATATGCTTCTCCATGTTATCTCTAGCTTCAAGCATTTTCTTCCAAAGTTGGGAGCCTCCTATCCATTGTATTAAAGTTGGGATCTGCCTCTTACAATACTTGTTCCACGTACAGGTAGACCATAAGGTACAACTAGTTCTAAATCTCCACCACAACTTAGCAAACAATGCATTGGAGATATCAAAAAGCGATCTGAACCCCAATCCTCCTTCAGTCTTTGGCACACACACTTTCAAGCATGCAGCCCAATGCCTGCTTTTCCCATCCTCTTTATTGCACCAGAAGAATCTTGCAAAGATTTTATACAATTCATTTATAGTGTACTTAGTAGGAGCCATTGCAGAAAGAAGGTATAGAGGCATATTTTGTAGAGCACTAGTAATAAGAACTACCTTTCCACCAAAAGAAAGAAGCCTACCTTTCCACCAAAAGAAAGAAACCTACCTTTCCAATTCTGAAGTTTATTCTTGACCTTCTTTATCAAATCATTATAATACACCTTCTTTTTTCTGGAATGAAATATAGGACAACCTAAGTACATGAAAGGGAATTCCCCTCTTCTAAAACAAGTATTTTGCGCCACTTCTTGGCTCACACTTACAAATGTTTTCTGAGGCATATAAAAGCAGCTCTTGTCCCTATTTATCTGTTACACCTTAGAAAATTTCCCGTTAACATACGAAAAAGGATAACGAGAGGCATGCCGTGTACGATGTCTTGATAAGAGTGGAATAGCCTTTAATGGTCCTAATTAAGATTTCTGAAGACATTCGAGGTAAGAGAAGAAAGTTGTTAAGGAAAGGAAGTCATATGTTGTGTGTCGGGCAAGATTTACGAGTATCGAGTTAATGATATTTTAATGATGCTTTGAGGAAGAGTTATAACATCCCTTAGATTGGTATTGAGGTGTTAAACAAGTGTTAAGAAGGTTCCATAAGGATCGGAGATCAAACGAGTCGACGAGAACAAGTCTCGGATAGCTGGGCATTATACGGCCAGACATACAGGCCATATAAAATACATAGACCGTATGTCCAGTCGTAGGTTCAGCCCAGAATGGCACACTTCACTGGACCAAACATACGGTCCAGACATACGGCCAGTGAAAAATATACGGACCGTATGTTGGTCCGTATGTTCTGGTCGGGACAGATTTTGAATTAATATAAGGGACCTCTCTCTCATTTTAATTCATTTCATTTTTCATCTCCACAACTCAAGAATTATTTAGAACCTTCTCTACACTCCATCCACAAGAACAAAAAGGGAATTGATGATCAACTTCATCAAACCAACATAAATCAAGAGAGTGAAACACATTAAAGTCATCCAAGCCAAGAAAATCCAAGGGAAGTGAACTAGGGTTTTGGTGCTAGAAGGATACTTCCATTCAAGGCTTATTCTACCATTATCTAAGGTAAGTTTCATGATATTTTCATGTTATTTGAAGTATTGAAAAGTTGAAACACTTGGATAATAGAAGGAAATCGGAAATGGGTCATAAATGTGGCAACAGTGCCATTGTTGAGTAGAAGTTTGGATTGAGTTGTGGATATTGATATGTTGAGATTGTAAATATGTTATGAATGACATTTAGAACATGTAATAAGTATTATATGTGAAAGAACGTGATAGTGAACTTTGGTCATGATTATGGAGAATTTGAAGTGAAATTGCTAAATGTGGATAATGCAAATGAATGATGATTGTTATTTATGATATTGTGATTGTTGTTACGAATGTTAGGGAGTTGATATGGGATATAGAGAAAGTCGTATAAAAAAAGGAAATGCTGCCCAATTTTCTCTAGCTTTAGTAAGCACACTCTTATAATTGTGTAGCTAATGTCTATACGAATTCTCTTGAAGGTATAAACGTGGGCATTAAAGGAGGACAAGAAAGCGATAGTTTAGTTAAATGACAAACGTATGTGAGGATAGTCCTTTCTTTCTAAGGCATGAATCTTATGGCATGAATTTCCTTCTTCTTCACGAATTTCCTATCTTCAAGGAAACTAAGAGTCCTTGTTCATGAATCGCCATACGACACAAGAGATACACTATGAGTAAGATAATGATAATGATAAGCTTAAGTCTAAAAATGCTATAGTCCATGATATGATGTTCCTATAGAGCTAATGATGCTACTTATAATCTATTGATGTTGATCATTATATACACTCAACTTATGCTCGTTCCTTCAAAGTGAGGCAGAATATTTATTAATGCTCCATAATGGAATCGGGGGTTCACGACCTTATGTCACCCCGATAAAGTTTAACTGTCTTCGAGTTTTCATGCATGCATTATGATGAGCATAATATGATGAGCTATGATAAATATATTATGATGAGCATATTATGATGAGCTATGATAAATATATCATGATGAGCATATTATGATGAGCATATGATGATAATATTACACCGCGCCTATATGACCGGGCAGTCACCGCTAAGGCGGGCAGCGTATACACCATGGCCAGATGGCATGGGCAGACACCACTAGTGGGCGACATGAGATGGTACCCTGGACGTGGGAGGCCTGGACGCAGGCTAATGTTATTGATTATCACACCGTACCCATATTATCGGGCAGCTTATACATTTATGCATATATGATATGTTGATGATTACGAAAGTACGCCAGCATGCATTATTTCTTTTATAATTCACGCGGCCCATTGCTCCTCATTGATGCTCCTCATTTCATTGATGTTTCATTATTTTTTTTGCCTTACATACTCAGTACAATGTTCGAACTGATGTCAGTTTTCTTTGGATACTGTGTTCATGCCCACAGGTAGACAGGGAGGTGATCCAGACTCGTAGGAGCTATTAGCTAATTTGAAGAGCACTCCATTTTTTGGAGGTGTTATTGATTATTCTTTTGGTATATATGTGTATATATTTTGGGCACGACGGGGTCCTGTCCCGTCCGTAGGTCTAGCACTCTTGTAAAGGCTCATAGATACACAGTGTGGGTAGTATGGTCTCACAAGTTTATCATATGTATATGCATGTACTTATATATTATTTGGATAGCCTAAAGAGCTTATGTTTATAAAGTAAATATGTTTCAAATGAAAGTTGTTTTCTATGATTATGAGCATAAGAGATATGAATGAAAGCGGGATGAGTAATAGAACGAGTGGTGCTCGGTGGTTAGCCCCGGGTACTTGTCATGGCCCTAGTCGGGTCGTGACAAAAGTGGTATCAAAGCAGTTCAGTCCTAGGAAGTGTCTACAAGCCGTGTCTAGTAGAGTCTTGTTTATGGTGTGTTGCACGCCACGCTAATAAACAAGAGGCTATGGGGCATTTAGAAAAAATGACCATCTTTCGTCTTAAGAGATCGTGCGATAGAGCTGTGCTATAAGATTTTATCCTCCCTAATAGTGTGTTGTGATTTCAGAAATGCCGCCAAAGGGAAAAGCTAAAGCCGCCCAGAAGGGCAAGACTACGATGAAAAGGTGGGCAGAAAGAGAGCCGCCAATGAATGTAGATGAGGGTGAATCACATAATGAGGCTCCATCTAATGCCTCCACTACTCCGCCTATTACAGAAGAGCAAGAAGGGGCTTCAGCTCCAGCTCCTATGCCTCCAGTTCCTCCACCAGCTACTTCGGGTCAACAAGTGACCGAGGCCATTAATCTATTGACGCAGTTAGTTGCCGCCCAGGCACAGCTGCAGAATGCTGGCCCAAGTGATCGATTAGCTAGTACCAGAGCCCGTGACTTTATGAGTTTAAATCCTCCGGAGTTTTTCGGGTCGAAGCCGGATGAAGATCCGCAAGGTTTTGTTGATGAGATGTTGAGGACATTGAAGATTATTCATTCCTTTGAGACTGAGTCTGTGGAGTTGGCATCATATAGACTCCGAGATGTGGCGATTCTATGGTACAATAATTGGATGGCATCGAGAAGAGAGAATGCGCCTCCTCCCATTTGGCAAGAATTTGTAGATGCTTTCATTCGCCATTATTTGCCACCCGAGGTCCGCCGAGCTAGAGAAGACAGATTTCTAAATTTGAAGCAAGGGAACATGAGTGCCCGGGAGTATAGCCTTCAATTTAATTCTTTGGCTAGATATGCCTCGACTATGGTGGCCGATATGGGAGATCGGGTACATAGATTTGTGAGTGGCTTAAGACCACATTTATTCAAGGATTGTTTGACGGCTTCATTGCAAGATGGGATGGACATTTCCCGTATTCAAGCCCATGCCCAGAATCTAGAAGGACAACAACATCCGCAGAGGGGTGATCGTGATATTGATAGAGGGCAAAGCAAGAGGGCCAGATCTGTGGGCACAGGTAGTGACTACAGAGGGGGATCAAGGCAATCATATCCTAGACATCAAGCCAGTCGGTGACTTGTGCACCTCCCCAATTTACAGGCAGGAGATTTGATCGCTCTTTCCGCTCAGGACAGGGTCAGAGTTCGAGGCCCCCGTGTTCACGCTTTGGGGGAGACTATAGCCGAAGGAGACCTCCAAGACAGCGATGCAGCCAAGCGGTAGATTACATTCCGAACAAAGTGTCGCCGTGGTTCGGATGCTTACTATGCTTGTGGCCGTAGGGCACATGATGAGAGATTTCCCGTCTATGAGCGGTAGAGTTGGGGTCCACCCACAGATCGCCGGCTGGTTCTTCTTCAGTGCGCCCGGTAGGGCAGACTCCCCAGATTCCAGTAGGCCGAGGTAGAGGCCGAGGGGGAGCATCTACTTCAGGTGCCACACAGCCCCGCATATATGCTTTAGCCGGACGACAGGATCTTGAGTCCTCCCCAGATGTGGTTACAGGTACATTGTCCGTATTTTCTCATGATGTGTATGCATTAATAGATTCGGGTTCTACCCTATCTTATATTACTCCATATGTTGCTGGTCGTATTGGGGTGAAACCCGAGCCAATTAAACCTTTTGAGGTATCCACTCCGGTTGGTGATCCCGTGATAGCTAGACAAGTATACAAAGATTGTATGATTGTGATATGTGACCGCCAAACTAAAGCTGATTTAGTTGAGCTGGAAATGTTAGATTTCGATGTGATTATGGGTATGGATTGGTTAGCCTCATGTTATGCTAATGTTGATTGCCGAATGAAAGTAGTTCGATTTCAATTTTCGGGAGAGCTCGTGCTTGAATGGAAAGGTAATACAGCGTCTCCATGAGGTAGGTTTATTTCCTACCTTAAGGCAAGAAAGATGATAGCTAAGGGCTATATTTATCATCTAGTCCGAGTTCATGACACCGAAGCAAAGTCACCAACTTTTCAATCCGTTCCAGTAGTGAATGAATTTTTGGATGTATTTCCGATGAACTTCCTGTGCCTCCTCCAGAAAGAGAAATTGACTTTGCCATTGATGTGTTATCGGATACCAAGCCTATTTCTATTCCTCCTTACCGAATGGCTCCGACAGAATTGAAAGAGCTAAAGGCACAGTTGAAAGATTTGCTCGAGAAGGGGTTTATTAGACCCAGTTCATCACCGTGGGGAGCACCAGTCCTATTTGTAAGAAAGAAAGATGGCTCCCTACGAATGTGCATCGATTATAGGCAGTTGAATAAGGTGACAATAAAGAAAAAATATCCTCTTCCAAGAATTGATGATTTATTTGATCAATTACAGGGCGCCAAGTGGTTTTCCAAAATAGACTTGAGGTCGGGTTACCATCAAGTGAGAGTTAGAGAAGAAGATATTCCCAAGACATCTTTCAGAACGAGATATGGCCATTATGAATTCTAGGTGATGTCATTTGGGTTAACTAATGCCCCGGTAGTGTTCATGAATTTAATGAATAATGTATTCAGGCCTCTCTTGGATCTATTCGTAATAGTATTGATTGACGATATTCTGGTGTATTCTCTCACAGAATCAGAACATGCCGACCATTTACGTATTGTTCTCGGAATTCTTAGAACTCTGGAGTTGCATGCAAAATTTTCAAAGTGCGAGTTTTGGTTGAATTCTGTGACATTTTTAGGTCATGTTATTTCGGATGATGGCATTCGAGTTGACACTCAAAAAATTAAAGCTGTGAAGACTTGGCCAAGGCCTACGACGCCTATAGAAGTTCGTAGTTTTCTGGGATTGACAGGTTATTATAGAAGGTTCGTAGAGGGATTTTCATCTATTTCAGCCCTATTGACGAAGCTAACCCAGAAGTCGGCTAAATTTATGTGGAATGATGCTTGTGAACGCAGCTTCCAAGAGTTGAAGGATAGATTAACCTCAGCTCCAGTTTTAACACTTCCAAAAGGGCCGGATGGTTATGTTGTGTATTGTGATGCTTCCGGTGTTGGGTTAGGATGTGTATTGATGCAAAGATGGTAAAGTTATTGCTTATGCTTCGAGACAGTGTGGAAACATGAAAAGAACTACCCAACTCATGATCTTGAATTGGTCTGCAGCTTATTCATGCATTAAAGATGTGGAGACATTACTTATATGGTGTGCATGTTGATATCTATACAGATCACAAGAGTCTCCAATACATTTTCAAACAAAAGGAGTTGAATCTGCGGCAAAGGCGATGGTTAGAATTATTGAAAGATTATGATGTGAATATCCTATACCACCCCGGAAAGGCAAATGTAGTAGGAGACGCGCTTAGCCGCCGATCAATGGGTAAAATTATGTGAAGTTCCCTCAGAGAAGAAAGAATTAATTCATGAGCTCCACCAACTAGCTAATCTTGGAGTACGTCTAATTGATTCAGGTGGTGCAGGAGTTAGTGTTAATAATCCCACAGTTTCGTCCTTGAACATGGAAGTAAAAGAGCGGCAATATGAAGATCCTCAATTGAGCCATTATAGAGATACATTTCATGCAAAAGAGAAGTCTCCATTTGAAACATCTATAGATAGAATTCTTAGATACCGAGGCAGGCTATGTGTTCCAAATGTTGCAGAATTGCATCACCGAATTCTAGAAGAAGCTCATTATTCTCGGTATTCTATTCATCCAGGAGCGACAAAGATGTATCATGATCTCAAATTGATATATTGGTGGGATGGCATGAAGAGAGATATAGCAGAATTTGTAGCTCAATGTCCAAATTGCCAGCAAGTAAAGATCGAACATCAAAAGCCAGGAGGATTATTGCAAGCAATGGAAATTCCTACTTGGAAATGGGAAGTGATCAATATGGATTTTATTGTAGGATTACCCGTTCCCGAGGCAAGTATGATTCCATATGGGTGATTGTGGATAGATTGACGAAAAGCCATTTTCTTCCAAATAACCACATACTCAAAGAAGAGATTATGCAAGATTGTATCTTAAGCAGATTGTGCGACTTCATGGTATTCCGATATCCATTATCACAGACAGAGGAGCACAATTTACAGCTAAGTTCTAGAAATCTTTCCAAGAAGGTTTAGGTACCCAAGTCAAGCTCAAAGACGCATTTCACCCGCAGACCGATGGACAAGCCGAACGTACTATTCAGACCTTAGAGGATATGCTACGAGCATGTGTTCTAGATTTTGGTGGTAGCTGGGATGACCATTTGCCTCTAATTGAGTTTGCAAATAATAATAGCTATCATTCTAGTATCCAGATGGCTTCGTATGAAGCTTTATATGGAAGAAAGTGCAGATCTCCAATTGGATGGTTTAAAATCGGAGAAGTACAACTAATAGGCCCCGAGTTGATTCAACAAGCTGTAGAAAAAGTCAAGGTGACCCGAGATCGGTTGTCGACAGCCCAGAGTCGCCAAAAATCTTATGCGGATAACCGCCGGCGAGATCTAGAATTTCAAGTTGATGATTGGGTATTTTTGAAGGTGTCGCCAATGAAAGGAGTGATGAGATTTGGTAAGAAGGGAAAGTTAAGTCCCCGATATATTGGACCCTATAAGATTATCCGCTAGGTGGGTCAAATAGCTTATGAATTGGACTTTCCTTCAGAACTTGAATTAGTCCATCCAGTTTTCCATGTCTCAATGCTCCACAAGTGTGTTGGAGATCCTACGAGGATTGTGCCAATAGATGATGTTCAAGTGACAGAAAAGCTAGTTTATGAAGAAGTGCCCATTGCCATATTAGATAGGCAGGTACGGAGACTCCGAATCAAGGAAGTGGCTTCACTTAAAGTCTTATGGCGAAATAACAACCGAGAAGAGATGACTTGGGAGGTGGCAGAGAAGATGAAGTCTACATATCCACATCTATTTCAGCCCCCGGAAGAGATCTATGATGAGACATCGAGATTATAAGGTATGTATGCTTTCTCTTATGCATATGGGTCGTGCGTGGCCAATTTATATTGCTATTGTGTTGTGGCCCAACAGGGCAATGTTATTATGGGTTGTTGTGATAGGATGGTAGTGCCATATTATAGGGGAAAATCTGGCAAAATTTTTCTAGAATCCCCGATGACTTAACATTCGAGGACGAATGTTCCAAAAGGGGAGAAGAATGTTACACCATAGAAAATTTCTCGTTAACGTACAGTGAAAAGGCCAACGAGGGGCACGACATGTATGATGTTTTGATAAGAGAGGAATAGCCTTTAATGGTCCTAATTAAGATTTTCGAAGACATTCGAGGTAAGAGAAGAAAGTTGTTAAGGAAAGCAAGTCATATGCTGTGTGTCGGGCAAGATTTACGATTATCGAGTTAATGATATTTTAATAATGCTTTGAGGAAGAGTTATAACATCCATTAGATTGGTATTGAGGTGTTAAACAGGTGGTAAGAAGGTTCCATAAGGATCGGAGATCAAACGAGTCGACGAGAACAAACCTCGGATAGCTGGGCATTATACGGCCAGACATACTGGCCGTATAAAATACACGGAATATGTCCAGCCGTAGGTTCAGCCTAGAATGTTACACTTCACCGGACCAAACATACGGTCCATACATACGGTCACAAGAAAAAAATATACGGACCGTATGTTGGTCCGTATGTTCTTGGACGATTTTTAATTAATATATGGACCTCTCTCTTATTTTAATTCATTTCATTTTTCATCTCCCCAAGTCAAGAACTATCTAGAATATTCTCTACACATCATCCACAAGAACACAAAGGAAATTGATGATCAACTTCATCAAACCAACATAAATCAAGAGTGTGGAACCCATTAAAGTCATCCAAACCAAGAAAATCCAAGAGAAGTGAACTAGGGTTTTGGTGCAAGAAGGGTATTTCCACTCAAGGCTTATTCTACCATTATCTAAGGTAAGTTTCATGATCTTTTCATGTTATTTGAAGTATTGAAAAGTTGAAACACTTGGATTATAGAAGGAAATAGGAAATGGGTCATAAATGTTGCAATAGTGTCATTGTTGAGAAGAAGTTTGGATTGAGTTGTGGATATTGATATGTTGAGATTGTAAATACGTTATGAATGACATTTAGAACATGGAATAAGTATTATATGTGAAAGAACGCGATAATGAACTTTGGTCATGATTATGGAGAATTTGAAGTGAAATTGCTAAATGTGGATAATGCAAATGAATGATGATTGTTGTTTATGATATTGTGATTGTTGTTACGAATGTTCGGGAGTTGATTTGGGATATAGAGGAAGTCGTATAAACAAAGAAAATGCTGCCCAATTTTCTCTAGCTTTAGTACGCACACTCTTATAATTGTGTAGCTAATGTCGATACAAATTCTCTTGAAGGTATAAACGTGGGCATTAAAGGAGGACAAGAAAGCGATAGTTTAGTTAAACGACAAATGTATGTGAGGCTAGTCCTTTATTTCTAAGGCATGAATCTTATGGCATGAATTTTCTTCTTCTTCACGAATTTCCTATCCTCAAGGAAACTAAGAGTCCTTGTTCATGAATAGCCATACGACACAAGAGATACACTATGAGTAAGATAATGATAATGATAAGTTCGAAGTCTAAAGATGCTATAGTCCATGATATGATGTTCCTATAAAGCTAACGATGCTATCTATAATATATTGACGTTGATCATTATATACACTCACCTTATGCTCGTTCCTTCAAGGTGAGGCAGGATGTTTATGAATGCTCCATAATGGAATCGGAGTTCATGACCTTATGTCACCCCGATAAAGTTTAACCTTATTTCGAGTTTCCATGCGCATGCATTATGATGAGTATATTATGACGAGAGATAAATATATTATGATGAGCATATTATGACGAGCTATGATAAATATATGATGATAATATTACACCGTGCCTATATGGTCGGCAAACCGCTAAGGCGGGGCAACATACACCATGGCCAAATGGCACGGGCGCACACCACTAGCCGGGCGACGAGACGATACCCTGGACGCGGGAGGCCTGGACGCAAAGCTAATGTTATTGATTATCACACCGTACCCATATGTCAAGCAACCTTATACATTTATGCATACATGATATGATGATGATTATGAAAGTATGCGCATGCATTCTTTCTTTTATGATTTAGTCATACATATAGCTCCTCATTGCACCTCATTTCATTGATGTTTCATTATTGTTTATGCCTTACGTACTCAGTACAATGTTCGTACTGACGTCCGTTTTCTTTGGACGCTGTGTTCATGCCCACAGGTAGACAGAGAGGTGATTCAAACTCGTAGGAGCTATTAGCTGATTTGAAGAGCACTCCATTTTCCAGAGGTGCCATTAATTATTCTTTTGGTATATATGTGTATATATTTTGGGCACGACGGGGTCCTGTCCCGTCCCTATGTCTAGCACTCTAGTAGAGGCTTGTAGATACGCAGTGTGGGTAGTATGGTCTCACAAGTTTCTCATATGTATATGCTTGTATTTATATATTATTTGGATAGCCTAAAGAGCTTATGTTTATAAAGTAAATATGTTTCAAATGAAAGTCGTTTTCTATGATTATGAGCATAAGAGATATGAATGAAAGCGGGATGAGTAATAGAACGAGTGGTGCTCGAAGGTTAGCCCCAGGTACCTGTCAGGGCCCTAGTCGGGTCGTGACATTATCAACTGACCTGACACTGCTTCATGCTCCCTCAAAACTACCATGATTAAGTCTAATGAATCTTTATCTGCTGAAGCAAATATTGTGGTATCATCAGCATATGCAAGATGGTTCAAATTTGCACTCCACTTTGGCATACCAAAACCAATATACTGCTCATGTTTAAATAAACAATTTTAGTGCTCTTGACAAAGACTTCTGCAGCTAGAACAAATAAAGCAAGTGACAATGGACCACCTTGCTTTACCCCTCTAGTCGAATTAAAAAATCCATGAGATTGCCCATTCACCAACACAAAATACCAATTATTAGCCAATAATCTCCATATTTGATCCATAAAGTTGCCTGCAAATCCCATCTTTTCCAGTACTTTTGTTAGGAATGCCCAAGACACCCTATCATCAGCTTTTGCCATATCTAACTTGAGAACTACATTTGCAGGCTTTCGTCTTTTTCTGATATCAGTAACAATTTCCTAAGTGAGAAGTACATTTTCAATAATACTCCTTCCCTTAACAAAACTAGATTGGTCACTAGATATCAGATTAGGTAACAGCCTGTCCAATCTCCCATGCACAACTCTTGAAATAACTTTATTAATAAAGTTACTCAAACTGATAGGTATCAAGTCAACAAACCTTTGTACGAAGTCTTTCTTAGGAAGCAGAACCAAATTGGTGCGTGTAGTGGATTTTGGAAGTGTATATCCATCATAGAAGGCTCTCACAACATTATAGACATCCATACCAACTGTCATGACCCAACCCCGTAGGCCGTGACTAGTACCCGAGCTGGGCACCCCTACGCGCTCACTAATCAGATTTGGCATACAAACGACTCGTACATAAATCAGGGTCAGACGTGGTTCCAAACTGACGCATACAAACATATACTGCACAGAAGCTGGCAAGGCTATCATAATATACATAGCGTAGCAAAAACATACATACACGCGGCCGACAAGCACACGCGGATGGGCCGCCCAAACACAGCTCACACAACGCATCCGAACAAAACTGTACATAACCCACATCTATGTCTACAGACCTCTAGTACAGATCAACCGAGTCATATGACGGGACAGGGCCCCGCCGTACCCCTGAATGCACAAATACATACACAACGGGAGAATATATACCAAAAGGTAGGCTCCGAAATAAAAGGAGCTCTCCAACAGCAGGATAGGTGTCCTAGGCGGCGGATCCCGAATCAGACACGTCGTACCATGCATGAAACGCAGCCCCCGAAGAAAGGGGGTCAGTACGGAATATGTACTGAGTATGCAAAGCAGAAATATACAATAATCAAATCTGAATCATAATCGAAACGGAAGTACAGAAAGTAAGTACATATCCAAAAATACCAAAATGTTTATTTATTATAATATTTTTCTCAAGAAAACAAATTGTGTATAGGACTCAGTATCACACCACATACCGCGGTCAAAATCCAGCGGCACTATCACATCACATAACATACCGCGGCCAAATACCCAGCGGCAATATCCGTAACATACCGCGGCCAAATACCCAGCGGCAATATCACAGAGCGTACCGCGGCCAAATACCCAACGGCTATATCACATAACATACCGCGGCCAAATACCCAGCGGCAATATCACATAACGACATACAAATCATTATTACAAACCCAATAGAATAACCAAAGTGAACTATTATTTCCAAACCAAGACAACGTACCAAATCAAATTTCCTCTCGAATATCACTCGGAACATTTCGGCATCAATCTTCGAATCCATAGTCACGTACCGGAATCATAGGTATACGAATCATTATTTCAGACTCAACAGACAAATATATATAATCATACTCGGGGGTTAGAAAGGTAGTCATATTAAGTTCTTTTCAAAGAGCCATCAGAATCATACCGAAGAAGATTACGGGACCCACGGACGAGCGTCAACCCAATCCGGGCCCGCCTACGAAGGCCATAGTCATCACAAGTTATCGAACCATTATTACAAACTCGAAAGATAGGTAACCTGATCGTACTTGAAATCGGAATAAAAACCAAATTGAATTCTTTCAAAAGTCGTCATGATTATTAAAAGGAAGAGTCGCGGGACCCACGGACGGGTGTCGACCCGAGTCGGGCCCGCCTAAGAAAAATATACTCATAATACACCATACCATCACCTACGAGCATATCGAGGCAATCCGAGCCTTTCTGTGAAAGATACGGGCGTTCATAGTTACGGAACTCTTTAAAAGCCAAACTTTTCATGCCAAAGTTGAAAGTCAAATATTTCAAAGACATAAAGGCCAATATTTCATCATATCAACATACGAATTCTAAGAAACGAATAAGAGTCATAAACATGCTCGGATTGCGAGAATCGAATTTCCTCGAGACTCGTGTCATAGCCTACTTGAAGCTAAGGCATGCCAAAAGAAGAAAGGATTGGGCTTTACATACCTCAAACGCTCTCCAAGCTACTCCAAACTCAAGCTAACGTCAACCTACGCCTCGGGCTCTCCAAGGTCTACAAGTATGTCATAATATGCCAAACATTAGCCATAGGCATTTAGGCATTAAATTCCAAACTAACACTTAATTCTGGAAATTTGGGCAAAAGATTTCCCCCCCAGAATAGGCAACCCCGAGAATTTAACTCGGCCAAATCAACAACAACAACAACAACAACCAACCTAGCAAAGATTAATAATCAATCCGGAAAGTATTCTAACATTAAATACTCTCTTTTACATCATTCAACAACATTCATAAATTCAATTTAACGGCTTACCTTCAAGCCAACATCAACGCTCATACATTCCAAAACTAACCCGAACCCATACCAACAACATTCAAGAACATCTTAAACGATTCATATAATATTTCCAACAACCCAACACTTGCTCCAATTTACCCGAAAACAAATTCCCAAACCCGAGAACACAACTATAATCCATCCCTCACTTCCAAATCATGATTTGCACCAACAATCCATATTCTAACAATGTCATTCTCTTAAATATAAAAATTACATTAAGTACACATGATTCTCCAAATCAGCCCATACAATTACAACATCAATCTTGAGTCATTAAACTCTCATTTCCAACATAAAATTCATAACGACAACAACCAAACTACTAATTAAAATTAATCCATTCATTGTTATATAATATGCTCCATTTTCGGCCAACATTACACATGCACATATGATCATGATTCTCATTCATTTCTTCACTCTACAACATTCAAAACATGCTAACTAAACTTCAATTCATTGCTTCAACACAACACAACACATACACACTTGACACGGCTATACACTACACACACAACCTCAACTCCAACATGCCATATTTCATGAATTTCCTCCATTTTAACATACTACAACATGCATACACCATTCATAACACATAAAACAAGATCAAATCTTATCTTTCTTCTTCAACTTCCCAAATAGGCTAGGGTTTGCGATCTACGCAACGGATGGTTGGACGACCCAAACAACACTTCCACGCTACTTAGGGACCTCCAATTAGTGGATTTGCACCAAAGAAATATTTTTAGGATGGCTTAATTTGAACTTGAAATTCCCCTCTTGGCCGAGCTTCTTGAGGAGTTCTTCAACTTCTTATTTTTTTCTAAGTGTTGTGAATGATAAAGATGACTACTTGATCATCTTTAGTGCTATTATATGAATGGCACAAGTGTCCTTGGCCCACACATGTGTTGGACCAATTAAAATTGTCCACAAATTGTGTGGGCCATCTCCCACCATACACGGCCAACATGGCCTATTGTTGCATGATTTCCAACTTTCCAATTCTCCACTTTTGGTCCCAAATTTTCCTAGTTGTTCCATGTCAACAAATTCATGCACAACTTAGGTCTTAAAACAAAATCGAAGGTCAAAAGTCTCGACTTTGCATCCCGGAATGGTTTTGTCTCCAACCTATCATAATGTGCAAAAAATGCGGGATATAAAATCCTCCCCCCCTTTAGAACATTCATCCTCGAATGTTAAACTAATCTTATGGGTCTCACAAATAGTTCGGGGAAGTTTCTCTCACGGTTATCACATACAGTTCATACATCAATCAAAGATAACCAATTAAAGAGTTTAAATTACCTCGACCGCGTCTGCAGCGCCTCCCGATCCCGTCTACGGTCAACGCATATAGGCGGTTCGATGGACCGCCGTAACCGGGGCTCCGCCACGGCCTCTTCCACGCCCGCCGGGGTCGGTGGCCCGCCCCATCGGGGCGCATAAATAGAGAAGGGGAAGACGAACCGGCAACCGACCCGGTAGGCCGAGCCCTCCCCGCACCGCCCCGAGGGACAATCCCTCATAAAGTGGCCCCGCCGGCCACGAAGGTAGCGCCCGTGGCGCGACAACACCCCCGAGTGGCGTCCCCTACGCAAGGGACATCGGGGTAGGGTGGCCTCCACCGACCGGAATCTCCGTCCATCCGTGGAGCCCGAGCCCCGGAACTCGCTCGCCTCTAAATACCCCGCACCATCTCGGTCTCCGGGCCGGCGAGTCGCGGGGGTGTACCGTATCGGCCGGGGGGACATATCTACTATGCCGCCGCCGAGGGCCGCCCTCGAGACTCTCCGAATACCCGCCAGAGCCCAGCCCTCTGGGCTGGCCCCCATCATAATCTCTATTGGCCGACGCCCCCGCGTCGCTCCTCCATACCCCGGGGTACGTGCTCGAATCCGTGCAATGTCCATCCCCGATCGGGCCGCCATCACCGTACAACCGTCAATCAAGTAATCATCCAGCCCTATCACATACCGGTGCATCCGGTCACCATATCAATCACATAAGCGAGCGCATATCGGCCGCCGAATCAAACTCCGTGCATATTCCCTGACGCTCTCGCCCTCGCGAATAGCAACCGTCCACCCCCGGCCCGCCCTCATCTCTGGAGGTAGAAAATGGGCTAGGAAGGCCTCTGTAAACTCGCTCCATACGGCTGGAAGGGCACCCTCGCCTAGACAACATCCAAGACTCATACCAATTAGCCGCTACATCGTGCAACCGATGATGCCATCTCAACCGACTCGTCTCGAAGACCGATCAATCGTAGTGTACGCCGCATCCGACGATGAACTCCCGAGGGTCCTCTCGCGGCTTTGACCCGAAAAACTCTGGTGGGCCACAAAGCAGAAAATCACGGGCCCTCTGACTATCGCGCCTGTCTACGCGATCATCCCCTACTCCCTGTCTGTGAACCTGCCCCGCTACCAATCGAGTCAATAACTGGACTGCCTCTCGCATAGCCCCATCATCTGCCCCTGGCTGGGGAGCTGGAGGCGCGGTGCGCCGAACCTCGTGGGCCGGCGGTGGAGCCGCCCGTCCCGGGGCACCGTGGTCGCTCCAAATCCCTCGATACCGGCGGCAGCGTAACTAGCCGCTCTGAGGCACACCTCCCGCTCGCCGGGCACGGCCCTAGTAGCCATCCGTGCCCGCCGGTCTCACCGCCATCGTAGACTTGCCCTTTCCGGCGCCGTGGCCTCCTCGGAGGTATCGCTGAAAATATAACATTTCGTCAGAAAAGAGTCATCCTGATAACACAGCTCTATCGTACGATCTAAGATCAGAAGGAAAGATGACATCCTAAATTCCCTGTAGCCTCCTGTTTATAGATGTGGTGCACAACACACCGATAAACAAGACTCTACGAGACACGGTCTGTAGACATTCTGAGGATGAACTGCTCTGATACCACTTCTGTCACGACCCAACCCCGTAGGCCGTGACTAGTGCCCGAGCTGGGCACCCATACGCGCTCACTAATCAGATTTGGCATACAAACGACTCGTACATAAATCAGGGTCAGACGTGGCTCCAAACTGACGCATACAAACATATACTGCACAGAAGCTGGCAAGGCTATCATAATATACATAGCGTAGCAAAACATACATACACGCAGCCGACAAGGCTGCCACGGCGGATGGGCCTCCCAAACACAACTCACTCAACGCATCTGAACAAAACTGTACATAACCCACATCTATGTCTACAGACCTCTAGTATAGATCAACCGAGTCATATGACGGGACAGGGCCCCGCCGTACCCCTGAA
Source organism: Lycium ferocissimum (assembly GCF_029784015.1). Taxonomy (NCBI): domain Eukaryota; kingdom Viridiplantae; phylum Streptophyta; class Magnoliopsida; order Solanales; family Solanaceae; genus Lycium; species Lycium ferocissimum. The sequence goes on along the minus strand of NC_081342.1, from coordinate 39,823,187 downwards.
TGCACAAATACATACACAACGGGAGAATATATACCAAAAGGTAGGCTCCGAAATAAAAGGAGGTCTCCAACAGCAGGATAGGTGTCCTAGATCGGTGATCACCGAATCGTACGTCCGTACCGCGGCATGAAACGCAAATTCGAAGAAAGGGGTCGCACGAATATGTACCGAGTATGCAAAGCGTAAATATACAATAATCAAATCAATCATAATCGAAACGGAAGTACGTAAAGTAAGTACATATCCAAAAATACCAAAATGTTTATTTATTATAATATTTTTCTCAAGAAAACAAATTGTATAGGACTCGCATCACACCACATACCGCGGTCAAAATCCAAATGCACTATCACATCACATAACATACCGCGGCCAAATACCCAAGGCAATATCACGAACATACCGCGGCCAAATACCCACAAATATATCACGCGACCGCGGCCAAATACCCGGCGGCTATATCACATAACATACCGTGGCCAAATACCCGCCCCGCAATATCACATAACCCGCATACAAATCATTATTACAAACCCAATAGAATAACCAAAGCGAACTATTATTTCCAAACCAAGACAATAGCCAAATCAAATTTCCTCCGAATATCACTGAACATTTTTAGACCAATCTTCGAATCCATAGTCACGTACCGGAATCATAGGTATACGAATCATTATTTCGTACTCAACGTACAATATATATAATCATACTCGGGGGTCAGAAAGGTAGTCATATTAAGTTCTTTTCAAAGAGCCAGCAGAATCATACCGAAGAAGATTACGGGACCCACGGACGAGCGTCAACCCAATCCGGGCCCGCCTACGAAGGCCATAGTCATCACAAGTTATCGAACCATTATTACAAACTCGAAAGATAGGTAACCTGATCGTACTTGAAATCGGAATAAAAACCAAATTGAATTCTTTCAAAAGTCGTCATGATTATTAAAAGGAAGAGTCGCGGGACCCACGGACGGTGTCGACCCGAGTCGGGCCGCCTAAGAAAAATATACTCATAATACACCATACCATCACCTACGAGCATATCGAGGCAATCCGAGCCTTTCGTGAAAGATACGGCGTTCATAGTTACGAACTCTTTAAAAGCCAAACTTTTCATGCCAAAGTTGAAAGTCAAATATTTCAAAGACATAAAGGCCAATATTTCATCATATCAACATACGAATTCTAAGAAACGAATAAGAGTCATAAACATGCTCGGATTATGAATCGAATTTCTCGAGACTCATGTCATAGCCTACTTGAAGCTAAGGCATGCCAAAAGAAGAAAGGATTGGGCTTTACATACCTCAAACGCTCTCCAAGCTACTCCAAACTCAAGCTAACGTCAACCTACGCCTCGGGCTCTCCAAGGTCTACAAGTATGTCATAATATGCCAAACATTAGCCATAGGCATTTAGGCATTAAATTCCAAACTAACACTTAATTCTACAGAAATTTGGGCAGCATTTCCCCTGTAAATAGGCCAACCCCGAGAATTTAACTCGGCCAAATCAACAACAACAACAACAACAACCAACCTAGCAACATTAATAATCAATCCGGAAAGTATTCTAACATTAAATACTCTCTTTTCATCATTCAACAACATTCATAAATTCAATTTAACGGCTTACCTTCAAGCCAACATCAACGCTCATACATTCCAAAACTAACCCGAACCCATACCAACAACATTCAAGAACATCTTAAACGATTCATATAATATTTCCAACAACCCAACACTTGCTCCAATTTACCCGAAAACAGTCCCCAAACCCGAGAACACAACTATAATCCATCCCTCACTTCCAAATCATGATTTGCACCAACAATCCATATTCTAACAATGTCATTCTCTTAAATATAAAAATTACATTAAGTACACATGATTCTCCAAATCAGCCCATACAATTACAACATCAATCTTGAGTCATTAAACTCTCATTTCCAACATAAAATTCATAACGACAACAACCAAACTACTAATTAGAATTAATCCATTCATTGTTATATAATATGCTCCATTTTTGGCCAACATTACACATGCACATATGATCATGATTCTCATTCATTTCTTCACTCTACAACATTCAAAACATGCTAACTAAACTTCAATTCATTGCTTCAACACAACACAACACACACACACTTGACACGCTATACACTACACACACAACCTCAACTCCAACATGCCATATTTCATGAATTTCCTCCATTTTAACATACTACAACATGCATACACCATTCATAACACATAAAACAAGATCAAATCTTACCTTTCTTCTTCAACTTCCCAAATAGGCTAGGGTTTGCGATCTACGCAATGGATGGTTGGACGACCCAAACAACACTTCCACACTACTTAGGGACCTCCAATTAGTGAATTTGCACCAAAGAAATATTTTTGGGATGGCTTAATTTGAACTTGAAATTTCCCCCTCTTGGCCAAGAGCTTCTTGGAGGAGTTCTTCAACTTCTTATTTTTTTCTAAGTGTTGTGAATGATAAAAGATGACTACTTGATCATCTTTAGTGCTATTATATGAATGGCACAAGTGTCCTTGGCCCACACATGTGTTGGACCAATTAAAATTGTCCACAAATTGTGTGGGCCATCTCCCACCATACACGGCCAACATGGCCTATTGTTGCATGATTTCCAACTTTCCAATTCTCCACTTTTGGTCCCAAATTTTTCTAGTTGTTCCATGTCAACAAATTCATGCACAACTTAGGTCTTAAAACAAAATCGAAGGTCAAAAGTCTCGACTTTGCATCCCGGAATGGTTTTGTCTCCAACCTATCATAATGTGCAAAAAATGTGGGATATAACACCAACAACCTTCCAACAAGTCTGATAGAAGGCACCTGATAGCCCATCTAGACCATATGCACTGTCTCCTTTAAGCTCAAACACAACCTTTTTAACTTCATCAAATGATGGAATTGCACACAACTGCAAATTACTCTCATTAGACACCATTCTACGAATAAACCTAAGCATCCTGTAATCAGAAACCACAGCTTCTTATGTAAATTGACTCTGGAAGAAATGAACTACTCCTGCTGCTATGTGACAATCAGTCTCTAGCCATACTCTATATGATTCGTTAATTCTCTTAATCTGCAACCTCTTTCTCCTTCCCTAAACTATACTGTGAAAGAACTTTGTATTTCTATCACCTTCAGAGAACCAAGTGTATCCTGATTTTGTTTCCAGAATTCTTCTTCATAATGCAAATGCTTCTTCATTTCTGCTTGAGCAAGTTGCAATATTGATCTATCCTCCACAGTAGGTTCCTCTTCAAATAGTTGTTCTTTAATTCTCACTATATCCTTCCTTATGATAAGTTGCTTGAAAATATATCCAAATGCAACCTTACTCCATACTGATAAAGCCCCTTTAATTTGCTTAATCTTCTTTTTAAAGCTCATAAATGGATCACCATCACTATTCACAAGCTAATTATCTTTAACAGTATCTAAGCATCCCTCATGTTCTACCTAGAATTTCAAAAACTTAAAAGGCCTGCTGGAATAAGGAACTTTAGTGGCAAATGAAATAAGGAGTGGAGCATGATCAAAACCATTTATAAACAGGTGCTCAACCTCTATATTCTCAAACCAATGCTGCAATTGAGAGTTGACTACAATCCTATCTAACCTCTCAAAGATACAATCATCTCCTGCCCTCCCATTTTAATCGTCAAAATCTTGTGGTACTACTGGTGCGCCTCCTATTTTTTCTTCTTCATTCATTACCACATTAAAGTCACCACCCACCATCCATGGTAAATCAACAATTGAGGACAAGTGATATATACTATCCCACAGCTGCAATCTATCATTATCATTACATTTAACATATACCAAGGTGGTCACTAAGTATCTACTATGCTCTTGTAAAAATAGCTTCAAAGTAATCTCCTATATAGTATCTGATAGAATCTCTACATCAACATTTTCATCCACAAAAAACCAAATCTTCCCATTAAAATTTGCACCTGACCTCTGCATACCTAATCTTTTTTGATACTTCTATGTATATCTAGCTTGTTGGAAAGTGTTATATCTCGCATTTTGTACGTCGGAATATTTTTAAGTTGTTTGCGACAAATTAGGGACGAGGCTATTTTCCGACTTTGTTTTACGACAAGTGGTTTATGATTTAGTTGGAAGGAAACATTAAGGAAAAATTTGGGACTAAAAATGCATTATGGAAAAACTTCAAATTTCATGAAATTATAGTGATGTGGGCCATGGCCACATGGAAGTTAAAAATATGGGAATTGGATGATTAGGATAATCATTTTCATCTTTAATAAAATTCTAGAGAAGTGGAGAAAAAAAAAAAAAAAAAAAGGAGAGAAAGACATGGAGCATGTGCTTGGCATGTGCCATATATTTATTTATATATATGTATAAGTGATGACCATGCAAGTCATATTTTTTCATTCCACCTCCTAGAAATTTCAAGAAAAATGAAGAGAGAAAGGAAGGAGAAAAACAGCCAAGAGAGGGCTGCCGAACCAGCCCCTAAAGTTGATCATGGAGAACTTTTTCTTCTAGCTTTCTTACTCATTGGAAGGCCCTCGTCAACATGGGATAGTTGTTGGAGCAAGCAAGGCGCTCGTTTGTGAATATAGTTCTAGCCTAGTGAAGAACAAGTGAGGAAGGTAAGGTTCAAACTTTATTTTCATATGTTATCCTTAGCTTGTGGGTGTTGTGGAATGTGGAAATGAATGAAGCTCATGAAAACAGGAATGTCAAAGATGTAGCCGTGCGTTGTTGATGTAGCCGTGCATGTGTGGTGGAGTGTAGGAATGAGGGACTACTTTTATTTAGTGTAATTTGATTGTTGTTGTCACGACCCGAACTACGGGCCGCGACGGGTATCCGGGGCTAACCACCGAACACCGCTCACTTTACTGCTTATCTGCTATCATTCATACTATATGCTCATATCATATAAAAACTGTCATTTTCTGAAATACATTTACTTTTATAAACATAGGCCCTTCGGCTATCAAGATAATAATATACATGTACATACACAAAAGCCATGGGACCAGACTACCCACACTGCGTATCTACGAGCCTCTACTAGAACACTGAACATATGGACGGGACAGGACCCCGCCGTGCCCGAAATACATGTACACAAAATAATGTCTCAAATAGCACCTCCAGAATAAGGGAGGGCTTCCGTAACTCTGCTGCTAGCTACTGTAGATCTGCACCGTCTCCTTGTCTACCTGTGGGCATGAACACAGCGTCCAAAGAAACGGACGTCAGTACGAATATTGTACTGAGTATGTGAAGCATGAGCAGTAAAGATGGAGAAACATAACTGTAATACATGAGATGACATAAGATGGAAGACATTGACATTCTTTTCATAGTACTTACCTGCTTTCCGTAGGGACGTTCCATGTTCTATTTCGTGCTCGTACACATACATAAGTTCATACCTTTTACTTACTTACCTTTCATATCTATTCACTGGTCATACTCATGCTCGTATCACGTGCTTTGCATATACATGGCCCTTACTCGGCACTTACATGGTATTAACATATCCGTTTTCTAATAACTATCATATACATAGCATAAGCGTACTCGTAAAGATATCATATACTTATCTCATTCGTACTTACGTGGACGTGATGCACATGGCATAATCATACATATAACATAGTCATACTAATGAAAATATCATACATGTATCATAATCGTATTCATATAAGTCGGTATCATTCGTACTGCCCTCTTGGACTCGATACATACATATGTACGTATACATCACATAGGGGTATCATGAACTTAACATAACTAGTCACCATTCTCGCATTTATCATAACACATGCATATACCGTCATCATGTCGCATTTATTTACACACATTTGATCATTATCCGTATTCGGCCTCGGAGGCTCGACAAAGATATCGTATTCGGGCCACGAGGGGGGCTCGACAAGATATCGTATTCGCCACGGGCGTTCGACAAAGATATCGTATTCGGCCACGAGGGCTCGACAAGATATCGTATTCGGCCACGAGGGCTCGACAAAGATATCGTATTCGGCCACGAGGCTCGACAAAGATATCGTATTCGGCCACGAGGGCTCGACAAAGATATCGTATTCGGCCACGAGCTCGACAAAGATATCACATATATCTCATATCGTACATGCATTATAGGTTCATTACTATTTCTCGTTTCATAGTCATGTAGTAGCTTTGTTTTACTCTAGCGTCATCATATGCTTATCATCATATCATATATATATGCATAACTGTAATAACTGCCCGACCATATAGGTGCGGTGTAATAGTCAATATCATCATATACTTATTACATCATGCTTATCATAACCTGCTCATCATAATATTCTTATCATAACTCATCGTGGTATGCTTGACATTATATACGTATTACAATACATGCATAGGGACTCTTAGCTATTCATACTTTATCGGGGTGACATAAGGTCGTGGACCCCCGATGTCATTATGAGCATTCTTACGTATTCTGCCTCACCTTGAAGGAACAAGCATAAGGTGAGTGTGCACAATGATCAATATCATTAAATTACATAAATGTCATCATTAGCTTCTTAGAGGCATCATATCATAGGCTATAGCATTTCTGGACTTTAGCTTACTATCATCGTTACCGTATTCATCTTATATTTCTTATCTCGTATAGCTATTCATGAGAGAGGACTCTTAACTTTCTTGGAGATAAAACATTCATGGTAAAAGAGGAAATTCATGCCATAGGACTCATGCCTTAGAAGGAAAGGGATTTGCCTCACATACCTTTGTCGTTTAGCTTATTCTATCGCTTGCTCGTTCTCCTTTAATGCTCTCGTTCACCTTCAATGGAATTCGTATCAACATTAGCTATATAACCTCATGAAAACGTACTTACTAAGGCTATAGGAATTTGGGCAAAGATTTTGTTTCTACTACTTCCCGCCATATTCCATATCAACTCCCAACATTCGTAATAATCATCATGATATCACTAACAACAATTGTCATTCATTCATATGATTCGTATTTCATAATTCACTTCAAGTTCCCATAATTATGACTAAAAATCCATCGTCGTATTCTTTCATATCCAATACTTATTTCATGTTCTATAGGTCATTTATAACATATTTATATCATTAACATATTCATTTCCATGATTCAATCCACTACTAATCACTAATGACATTAATCATCCATTTAATGACCCATTTGTTGTACTCTTCTACAATCCATGAATCTTAACTCAATAATACTTCAAATAGCATGTAAAGTTCATGAAACTTACCTTAGATGATGGAGGAATAAGCTTGGAGTGGTGATTCACCCTTAGCACCAAAACCCTATTTTATCTCTCTTTGGATTTCTTGACTTGGATGACTTTTAATGGGTTTCCTTCACTTGATTCTCTTGATTTCTTGTTGTTGATCTTTGATTTCTATGATTTTCTCATGGATGAAGTGTTTGGAACACTCTAGAGGTTTCTTGTGATGTGGAGGAATGAAATGGAATGAAAAAGGAAATGTTCCGTATATAAAACATACTTGACCCCGATGGGAATATACGGACCAACATACGGTCCGTATAAAATATACTGGCCGTATGTTGGACCGTATATTCGGTCCAGTGAGTCATGGTGTTCTGGGCTGGATCTACGGCTGGACATACGTCCCAAGAGATATTTTATACGGCCGGTATGTAAGGCCGTATGTCCACCCGATTTTCGAAAGTTGTTTACCGACTCGTTTGATCTCCGATCCTTATGGAACCTTCTTAACACTTGTTCAACACTTCAATACCATTCTAAGAGATGTTATAACTTTTCTTGGGGCATCATTAGGACATCATTAACTCAATGCTCAAAATTCTCATCCGTTACACTAACTTGTGACTCGCTTCTCTTAACAACTTTCTTTCCTCAAGTCTAATATCTTTGGAAATCTTAATTAGGACTACCAATTACTCTTCCTTGCTTATCTAACCCTCGTGTTCATCACGCCCTTCGTGAGTCTACTCACTTGTACGCTAAGGGAAATTTTCCAAGGTGTAATAGTTGTGTTGTGGATTATGTGATGCGAATGAAAGTTGAACGATTTAAATTGAAGTGTGGATGTTGTTGGGGCCGTGTGTAGGTCGTATGTATAGGAATGATGAATTAAATTCATTTAGTGTTTGGTTGGTGTTGTTGTGAATTCTATAATGTAAAATGAAGTTTTAATGATCCAAGTTGAAGCTATAATCATGCGGGCTGAATTGGGCGATGATGTGATATTGATATGGTTTCTTGAATTTATGAGAATAAAGTTGTAAATGCATGTATTGTTGACATAATTTATGAATGTAGAAGAAAGAAAGGTGTTGGCAAGGTTCTTGTTAAATTGGAGTAGTTTGGGTGGAGTAGTATATGGTTTGAAGTATTTTGAACATTGTGTGGATTGTTGAAAATGTTCTTGAATCGTGTTTGAAAGGTTTTGGATTGTTATTTGAATATGCGATCGTTGATACTAGTTTGGATATGATATATGAAGTTGGATGGAATATGCATGAATGTCGTCGAATTATGTAGAAAGGAGTTATTAATGTTGGAATGCGTTTGGAATTGCTTATTGATATTGTTGATGTGGTTGTTGGTATTGTTGTTGATAATTTGGCCGGGTTGAATTCCCGGGATTGTTGCTGATTGAAATTGGCCAAGTTGAACTTGGTGGGATGGAGTATTTACAGGGGAAGTGCTGCCGAAATTTCGGTAGACAAGTGTTACTTCAAAACTCAACTTCTATAATGCATTAATTACTGTTTGGTAAATGTGACCAAATTGTAGATTTTGGTGAATTTAGAGCTCGAGTTTGGAGTAGCGGAAGAGGCGGAAAAGGTATGTAAGGCTTTACCCTTCCTTTCTTGGCATGTCGTAGACATGATAGGGTTGAATACGAGCCTCGGGGACGATCCTATTCCTAGAAATCCGAAATTGAAATTGACCCTTTTTCATTCAATAGAATTGAATTAAATGTTCTATGAATAGTTGGAAAAGTCGTATAAACACTTAGAACTTGCACAAATAGGACCCGACTACCTTAAGGCTCTCGTAAGTGATGTCATAAAACGTAACATATGCAAATTGTGTACGCCACCTCGTTTGACTCGAGGTGGGCCCACTATTCCAGGATTTTCCTTATTGCTCCGTTTATCAAACGATAAGTGTTGTAACTACTCTAATGAGAATATGTCTATGATAAATATGGCAAGAATGCTTCCATGACTAAGAGTCTTAAGTTAAGAATCTAATACGAATATGAAAGTGTTAAACTAGTTCTCGATCTTTAAGTTTATTCCTTGGTTATGATACTATTTTCTAAGTATTTCAAGCATATGAACTAATGCTTATGATGTCCATGCTTTCGTTTCATGTTTTTTTCAATATTATTTTCCATTGATAGTCCCGCCTTTATAATTATCGTTCCTTCGAGTGTGATATATGTATATGAGATATGTATATGTACGGGGGGCCGGGGGGAAGGGATACATGTATATGTGGGGAATATGAAGGGAAACATGTTTCATTGCCACCCAGTCGGTGGCTTATCATCCCGGACGCGGGATGCCGGACGCGGGATATATGGGCGAGCCGACGTATTTCAGCGCTATGTGGGCGAGCCGACGTTGTTCGGTGCTATGACATGACATGATATGCTATGACATGACATGATATGATATGATATGATATGATATGATATGATACGACATGATACGATATGATACGATATGATATGCTATGGCAAGACACGACATGATATAAGTTCTATTTTCTATGTCTACGAAAAAGAGACGTTTTTTTTCTAAAAGGGAAATACAAGCATGCATGGTATCCAGCCTGAAAAAGGTATTCCTATGTACAGGTTACTCTCTTACCTCATTATCCGTTCTATGATCCCATGATGCTTATATTCATGCTTTATGCTGCTCATTATGCTGCTTCTGTACCTTACATACTCAGTACATATTTCGTGCGCGACCCCTTTCTTCGGGGCTGCGTTCATGCCGCGCGGGTACACCCGTGAGTCGAAGACATTAGCGAAGGTGTTCCGGCGGGATTGGCGAGCTCCATTCTCTGCGGAGTCTTTCGGAGTCGATGTATACGTGGGTTATGGTATACGATTATGTTAGAGACTTTGCGAGACGAGTCATGTATATAAGATGTCCGTTGTGAGCGGCTCTATAAGCCGTCGTATTGTTACACATGATATTACAGATTTTGTACGGTCGCAAGTTATGTTGATTTGAAAGATATAAAATATGTTCATTTTTTTGAAAATTTTTCATTATGCATTCACGATCTGGTTAAGGGCCCATTATGACTACGAGTACTATGACAGTCAGAGGGTTCGCTCGGCCCTAAGTAAGGGTCGGGTGCCCATCAGACCCTATCGGATTGAGGGTGTGACAAATTGGTATCGAAGCGGTTCGTCTGGGGGTTGTCTGCAAAGTCGTGTCCTGTAGAGTCCTGTTTATGGTGTGAAGCGCGCCACATTTATAAACAGGAGGCTACGGGGCATCTAGGATGGTTACTCTTTTTTTTGGCATCTTAGATCGTGCTGTAGAGCTAAGTTATAGGAAATTCCCGGCATTGACCTTTGATTTCGGCAGAGGAATGACATTGACAGGCGGAAGCGATCAGCGGTATGGAAGGTTACAAAGCACGCAGGTAAGTAAGAAAATGTGATATGTGTAGTCGTGCTGAGCATATGAGGTAAATCTAATATCTTCGGACCCTTGTGAATATTGAAAGCCCTGTGTGGCTATGATACGATACAATATGATGTGATATGTATATATGATGATGGCCACAGTGAGGCAACGTTGGTATTTCCTGCGTGCAGGTTTTGGAATAGTAAGAAATACAGAGGAAACTCTGCCGAAATTTTTCTAGAAATAATACGAGAATGAGATACAGATTGGAAAATATTTTGAAAAGTCGGGTTAATAGTAGCGATGAAAGTTGACTGAGCTGTAAAGTACGGCTGCCCTCTAGGAATAAGTTAACTGGGGAATGAGTGGGAAAATAGTCAATAAGACGTCGGTGGAAATATGGTAGTAAGGAAATTTGGAAGGACTTGTGCTACTAGGCGATGATTTAGAAAGGACTGGCAGGTTTGGATAAAGTGATATGATTAAGATAAGCGTATGAGGAAAAAGAATTGGGACGAATAGGAATGTATCGATCAGATAGTTGGTAAAATGTGCTGTGGGGACGTTTTGAAATCTGGTAAGGCTCCGACGTACTCTAGGATATGTAATGAAGGTTGTGCGGTGAGGCGGACGCGACTATACCGGCATTAACGCACCCGATTTCATTAAAGTCCCAAGGTTAAGCGTCTTTGAAGTGAGAGAAATTTCGGGATGGGTGACCCCGGGAAGTTTTACGAAAATCCTACAAAATCGGATGTAAGGAGTGAGTAAGAAATTGGAGTAGTCTAAGAGAGATCGAGTAGTATGTGGAGCGACCGAAACCTTAAGGGGACGCGTAGAACGGGCCGAGTCAGGTCGGCGAAGGGAAGGAGTTAACGGAAAGAGAGAAAATAAAAGGAAGCGAGACAACGGTATAGTAATAGGTTAAGATGTGTGTAACGGAGGGCATAAGTGCCATAAGTGACGGGACAGTGAAAGGCCAAGTTATGGAAAGACGAGGAACAAGGCAGAACGAACACTAGAGAATGACTGGTATGATGCGGATCAAATGTGAACGAACAGAGTACATTTTGAAAATGAGAAAAGGACTAGGTAGGAGTAGTGTGTTCTGAACGACACAAAGGTAGCATAAGATTTCTCGTGTGCGGGAAAAGTGACGAGTATGAATGGATAATGGTATAAGCATACCCCCAAAGGGGGAGCGAGGTAAGAGAAATGCAAGAGTGGGATAAGAACGATTGATACGATAAGGTGGTTGGTATGGGCAAGCGGGCTACCGATGAGCCCCCCCTCACCGAAGTAAGTAGTGAGATCGGAAAACTAGCAATAAGTGTATAAGAGTCAGGATGGTGTTTGAGGCAGTGTCAGAAGTTTTGCAAAAACCTCGAATGAATGGATACTAGAAAATGGAGGTGTATGAAGAGAAAGAGTACGACAAGAGAATGGTATTGGATAGCCTAAGAGATAGTATGAAGGACAGTAATAGTTATAAAAAGGGATCTCCCCCGAGGTACTTACGAGACCCCGTACGACTAAGTTGAACATTCGAGGACGAATGTTCTAAAGGGGGGAAGGATGTTATATCTCGCATTTTGTACGTCGGAATATTTTTAAGTTGTTTGCGACAAATTAGGGACGAGGCTATTTTCCGACTTTGTTTTACGACAAGTGGTTTATGATTTAGTTGGAAGGAAACATTAAGGAAAAATTTGGGACTAAAAATGCATTATGGAAAAATTTCAAATTTCATGAAATTAGAGTGATGTGGGCCATGGCCACATGGAAGTTAAAAATATGGGAATTGGATGATTAGGATAATCATTTTCATCTTTAAGAAAATTCTAGAGAAGTGGAGAAAAAAAAAAGAAAAGAAAAAGGAGAGAAAGACATGGAGCATATGCTTGGCATGTGCCATATATTTATTTATATATATGTATAAGTGATGACCATGCAAGTCATATTTTTTCATTCCACCTCCTAGAAATTTCAAGAAAAATGAGAGAGAGAAAAAGAAGGAGAAAAACAGCCAAGAGAGGGGCTGGCCCGAACCAGCCCCTAAAGTTGATCATGGAGAACTTTTTCTTCTAGCTTTCTTACTCATTGGAAGGCCCTCGTCAACATGGGATAGTTGTTGGAGCAAGAAAGGCGCTCGTTTGTGCGGAATATAGTTCTAGCCTAGTGAAGAACAAGTGAGGAAGGTAAGGTTCAAACTTTATTTTCATATGTTATCCTTAGCTTGTGGGTGTTGTGGAATGTGGAAATGAATGAAGCTCATGAAAACAGGAATGTCAAAGATGTAGCCGTGCGTTGTTGATGTAGCCGTGCATGTGTGGTGGAGTGTAGGAATGAGAGGCTACTTTTATTTAGTGTAATTTGGTTGTTGTGTTGTGGATTATGTGATGCGAATGAAAGTTGAACGATTTAAATTGAAGTGTGGATGTTGTTGGGGCCGTGTGTAGGTCGTATGTATAGGAATGATGAATTAAATTCATTTAGTGTTTGGTTGGTGTTGTTGTGTATTCTATAATGTAAAATGAAGTTTTAATGATCCAAGTTGAAGCTATAATTGTGCGGGCTGAATTGGGCGATGATGTGATATTGATATGGTTTCTTGAATTTATGAGAATAAAGTTGTAAATGCATGTATTGTTGACATAATTTATGAATGTAGAAGAAAGAAAGGTGTTGGCAAGGTTCTTGTTAAATTGGAGTAGTTTCGGGTGGAGTAGTATATGGTTTGAAGTATTTTGAACATTGTGTGGATTGTTGAAAATGTTCTTGAATCGTGTATGAAAGGTTTTTGGATTGTTATTTGAATATGCGATCGTTGATACTAGTTTGGATATGATATATGAAGTTGGATGGAATATGCATGAATGTCGTCGAATTATGTAGAAAGGAGTTATTAATGTTGGAATGCGTTTGGAATTGCTTATTGATATTGTTGATGTGGTTGTTGGTATTGTTGTTGATAATTTGGCGGGTTGAATTCCGGATTGTTCTTGATTGAAATTGGCCAAGTTGAACTTGGTGGGATGGAGTATTTACGGGGAAGTCTTTGAAATTTCGGTAGACAAGTGTTACTTCAAAACTCAACTTCTATAATGCATTAATTAACTTGTTTGGTAAATGTGACCAAATTGTAGATTAAAGACGAATTTAGAGCTCGAGTTTGGAGTAGCGGAAGAGGCGGAAAAGGTATGTAAGGCTTTACCCTTTCTTCCTTGGCATGTCGTAGACATGATAGGGTTGAATACGAGCCTCGGGACGATCCACATTCCTAGAAATCCGAAATTGAAATTGACTCTTTTTCATTCAATAGAATTGAATTAAATGTTCTATGAATAGTTGGAAAAGTCGTATAAACACTTAGAACTTGCACAAATAGGACCCGACTACCTTAAGGCTCTCGCAAGTGATGTCATAAAACGTAACATATGCAAATTGTGTACGCCACCTCATTTGACTCGAGGTGGGCCCACTATTCCCGAATTTTCCTTATTGCTCCGTTTATCAAACGATAAGTGTTGTAACTACTCTAATGAGAATATGTCTATGATAAATATGGCAAGAATGCTTCCATGACTAAGAGTCTTAAGTTAAGAATCTAATACGAATATGAAAGTGTTAAACTAGTTCTCGATCTTTAAGTTTATTCCTTGGTTATGATACTATTTTCTAAGTATTTCAAGCATATGAACTAACGCTTTATGATGTCCATGGTTTCGTTTCATGTTTTTTTTCAATATTATTTTCCATTGATAGTCCCGCCCTATAATTATCGTTCCTTCAAGGTGTGATATATATATATATGAGATATGTATATGTACAGGGGCTGGGGGGAAGGGATACATGTATATGTGGGGAATGGGAAGGGAAACATGTTTCATTGCCACCTGGTCAGCTGGCTTATCATCCCGGACGCGGGATGCCCGGACGCGGGATATATGGGCGAGCCGACGTATTTCGGCGCTATGTGGGCGAGCCGACGTTGTTCGGTGCTATGACATGACATGATATGCTATGACATGACATGATATGATATGATATGATATGATATTATACGACATGATACGATATGATACGATATGATATGCTATGGCAAGACACGACATGATATAAGTTCTATTTTCTATGTCTACGAAAAAGAGACGTTTTTTTTTAAAAGGGAAATACAAGCATGCATGGTATCCAGCCTGAAAAAGGTATTCCTATGTACAGGTTACTCTCTTACCTCATTATCCGTTCTATGATCCCATGATGCTTATATTCATGCTTTATGCTACTCATTATGCTGCTTCTGTACGTTACATACTCAGTATATATTCCGTACTGACCCCCTTTCTTTGGGGGCTGCGTTCATGCCGCGCAGGTACACCCGGGTGGTAAGACATTAGCGAAGGTGTTCCAACGGGATTGACGAGCTCCATTCTCTCCGGTGCTTCTTAAGTCGGTGTATGCGTGGGTTATGGTATCTGATTATGTTAGAGACTTTGCAGACAGAGTCATGTATATAAGATGTCCGTTGTGAGCGGCTCTATAAGCCGTCGTATTGTTACACATGATATTACAGATTTTGTACGGTTGCAAGTTATGTTGATTTGAAAGATATAAAATATGTTCATTTTTTTGAAAATTTTTCATTATGCATTCACGATCTGGTTAAGGGCCCATTATGACTACGAGTACTATGACAGTCAGAGGGTTCGCTCGGCCCTAAGTAAGGGTCGGGTGCCCATCACACCCTATCGGATTGAGGGTGTGATAGAAAGGTTCCATCAAAGCTATCAACACAAATTTATGATGCCTATGTAACATTTGTAGCCTATGAAAAGCTTGTTGAGTCCTTACTGATTTGATATTCCATATAACTGATTTTGAGATCATTTAAAATAATGTTTTAATGTAGCAACTCTCTTTGGCACAGCCCTGGTAGGTTGCCGAGGCTCCATAGGGCCTGTCTTTTTACCGTTCTTTCCACTCTTAACCATGGAATTTGGAGATACACCTGCAAGTCTACTTATATCTTGTAAATTCCTCTCCAAAGCTGTTACACCTCGAAAAAATTCATGTCATTGCATAGTGAATAGATTAACGTAGGGTAAGAAGTACACGATATTTCTATAAGTAGGAAGCGACATATAATCAATCTAATTGAGATTTCAAAGACGTTTGAGGCAATGGAAGAAAGTTCGTCAAGAAAGGCGTGGTATACGCTGTGTTTCAGCAAGGATTTACAAAGTACCGAGTTAATGTTTACTTAATGATGTCTTAAAAGAACAGTTATAATGCCCCTTATATTGTTAATGAAGTGTTAAACAAGTGCTAAGAAGGTTCCATAAGGATTAGAGGCAAAACGTGTCGACGAGGGCAAGCTTCGGGAAACTGTGAATTGTACGGTTCACTATACGGACTGTCACGACCCAACTAGGGGCCGTGACGAGTACCCGATACTTGTACCGAGCACCCCTTACCTATCATTTTACATGTACCTCTTAGCAAGTCATATAAACAGTGCCGTATTTTTTTTGAGGCGAACATTAACATTAGCGGCGTCATTATGAACATGGACTAGTTAGCTTCGGCTGACACTTCATACAACAACATTAAGATGCCAAAATACCACATATTTATTTGTACATAATCATTGAACATATACGTCTACGAGCCTCTAGACATAGTACACTTATACATAGAAAAAGTCTTGTCGTGCCCGAAAATATATACACAAAGAGTACCACGAAGTGAGGGCTCCGGAACAAGCTGAGCGTGTCAAGTACGGGTAGTAGAGCTCTAAGGATCAAATCCCGCTCTGGCCGACTGCGCGGCATGAAACGCGAGCGTCCACAAGAAGGGACGTCGGTACGAATAGTGTCTGAAGTATGTAAGGCATGGATAGTAATATGCGAAAAACATAAATCATGTATAACGACATAAAGAATTACGGTACATGTCACGGGATAGAAACATAACACATTTGTACATATAAGTGCCCTTGGGCGTGATGCGTGCTTTCTTAGCTTTCCTTACTCATATATATATACATATATACATAAAGATAGAATATATTATATTGCGAGGCGTCGGCGGCCCGATCCATTTAACCATAAATATGCACATCCGCGTCCCGGGCATCCCGCGTCCGGGACGATATCAAGTCATGTAATGCCCGGCCGATCGAGTGGATATGCGTATATAACGCTCGCCATTATCTCCATTTTCCCCGTAATATATGAAAATTTCATGTATAAATATCGGCGTCTATAGCGCCACGGCTCTTTCATCATATACATATACTCGTGTCATATATATATATATCGGCGTCTATAGCGCTACGGGTTCTTTGTCACATGCACACACACTTATATCATATATATGTTTACCGGCGTCTATAGCGCTGCGGTTACCTTATCATATACATATACTTATATCATGTGTATTTATCGAGCGTCTATATAGCGCTCGATTCGGTTATCATATACATATACGTATGTCGGGTACACACGTCGATCGGGTTCGTAAGGCATACTTCCATGTATTTAAAATCCTTAGAATAGTCATTACCTACAATAGAATTGGGATATCCAAAAATAGTTTAATATTCTCATATTTTCATTTTTATAGCAAAGTATATCGTCTACATATCTAATGTAGGCATTTTGTTCATTTTCGACTCCATTGCTATCGTTATAGGATCATATTCTTCACCTTAGTCAAGGAATCACCTTTGTCATGCTTATCATGGACATATGTTCTTTCTTAGCGTTATCGTTATCACGGTCATCATTGACATATTTACATATGCTACGTGTCATGGCATTATTCATAATGATTTAAGATAATCGGGTCCCTTTTGCAAGTTCTAGGGGTTTAGGAGGTCTTTCCGACATTTGCACACTTTGTAGTTCAATTCCACTGAAGGAAAAAGGAGAAACTTTAGGTGCGGATTCCGGAGAATAGAGTTGTCCCCGAGGCTCGTACCCAACTTATTATTTCTAAGACATGCCATAGAAAGAAGGATGAAGCCTTACATACCTCTTTCCGCTCCTTTTTCTATTCCAAATTCACGTCGCAATCTCGTCAAATCTCAAATTGGTCATGTTTACCAAAACTCTTATTAGGGTTCTTAGAGTTAGAATCTTAAGGAAACACTTGGCTACCGAAATTTCGGCAGCACTTCCTTTGTAAATATACCATCCTCAACATTCAATATAGCCAAATTTCTCATCAATCACAATCCGGGAATTCAAACCCGGCCAAACTATTAACATAATTCAACAATCACACTAGCAATTCACATACTCCATTCAAAATGCATGATCTCAATTTACTACTTTCTTCATAACCTTCCGACTTCAATGAACACAATAGCGACCTTATAATATATATTCCATCAACATCATACTAATATCATCACATGATATCCATGCAAGAACATTATTTTTCAATATACACAATCTTCCAATTGCCAATACTTCACCAAACTTATCAAGTCTTTATTTACGATATAGAATCTACAACACAACTACTAAGATATTAATTACAACTCGCTCATTATTCTTTCACAACTCACCAATATACACGACTATACATCAAGTATACACGGCCACATACACACACACTACACGGCCATATCATGCACACACACAACTACATTCTATCCAAATTCATTCCACTTCCTCTTTCCACATATCATTCACAACAATAACAACCAAACACTAATTAAGATAATTGAAATATGATTCCTACACATATATACATATATATACACCTCACGGCTACAACACAACATCAATATTCTCCATGAATTTCATCCATTTTCACATACTACAACATGCATAAATATTCATAACATCTAAAGGAGATGAATTCTCACCTTCTCCTTGATCCTCCAACTTAGCCAAAGTTGTAACTTCAAGAACTTGTGTTTTCTTGCTCCAATGATTACTCCACCTTGTTAGGAACCCTTTACTTAGTAGGAAATAATTTTTGGAGAAATTTTTATCAATTTTTCTTGGCAATTTTCCTCTTGGCCGAAAGGCCCTAGAACTTTGCTCTCTCTTTCTATTGTTCTCCTTTTCTTGAAATTGAAAGTTATGAGATATGGATGAAAAATCATCTTTTATTTACCAAAATTTTAATTCCAAATGGGCCTAGCCACTTGTATGGCCGGTTGGGCCTCTTTTCTTTTACAAAAAATTTCAAGCCCAATTATATTTTGGGCTAGTTCTTGTAATTCATGAAAACAATTTTTTTTCCAACTTCCAAATTTGCCCTTCATCTTTCTTCCACATTTCCACGAGTCGTATTGCAAATTTCCCGTTATGCCCTTGACCTTCCTCATTAATTCCACTTCTAAATTTTTCATAAGCAACTCATATGCCAAACAAAATAAATGTGGCCTTGCTTATTGTCTTCCCGCGATTGTCTTGAACTATTCGATTGCATAAAATGCGGGATATAACAGGACCGTATAAAAGATACGGCCCGTATATATGATCGTATAATTAGGGTCTCCACTGCAACCATTATACGGTCACACATACGGACCGTATAAGTTATACGGACCGTATGTGTGCCCATATAACTTGGTCGGGACATATTTTTAAGTTTAAATAAGGGACCCAAGTTTATTTCTCTCATTTCTCATTTTCTCTCCAACACTCTCCACACCTCAAGAAATTTCTAGAACTGTCTCTAAACTTCATCTACAAGAATTCAAGACAAATTAAGGATCAACTTCATCAAACCAAGGAAATCAAGTGCAAGAAGCTCACTAGGGTTCATACAAGATAAGAAATCTCTTTGGATTGAAGCTAGGGTTTTTCTTCAAGTGAAGGATTATCATCCAAACTTGCTCCTACCCAATAAAAGGTGAGTTTTATGATTCTTCCATGTTATTTTGACTATTGAGGGGTTGAAAGACTTGGATTATGGAAAGAGGTGGAAGTTGTTACAAATATGAGAATGGCGGCATTTGTGAGTAATAGATTAATATGAATCGTTATTTTTGACATGTTGTGATTATAATTATGTAATAAATGATATTAAGAACATGGGAGAAACATTATATGAGGATGAATGTAATGTTGTATTATGACCGTGGTTATGGATGCCCTTGAAATGGAAGTAGGAGAACTGAATAACGTATGGTTGATGAAGATTGTTGATTATGATATGATGAATGTTATTATTGATGTTTTGGGAGTTTTATGTTATATGGAGAAAGTTGTAGAAACAAAGGAGATGCTACCCAATTTTCTCTAGCTTTAGTTCAAGCATGTATGTGTTATCGATTATCTAATATTAGTACGAACTCTCTTGAAGGTAGGAATGTGAATATTGAAGGGGAACGTTCAAGTGATAAAGTAGCTAAATGAAAAGGTATGTAAGGCTAGTCCCTTCTTTCTAAGGCATGATTCTTACGACATGATTTCCCTATCTCTCCATGCCTTTCTTACATTCCGAAAATTATGAGCCTATGATATAAAGAGCTTCTCATGAGATAAAGTTAACAAATATGTTATGAAAATGATAATGATGATGATGAGTTCAAGTATAGAATTCCAAGCTCATGATACCATTTTTATGAATAAATGATTCCTTGATATTACTCATTATTGCTATACTCACCTTATAATATTAGTTCCTTCAAGGTGAGGTAGGATGCTTATGAATACTCCATAATGAAATGGGGGGTTCTCGACCTTACGTCACCCCGATGGAGTCATAATTGTCATTGAGTTATTATGCATGCATTATGATGAGTATAAGATGATGAGATTACACCGCGCCTATATGGCCGGGCAGATACCGCTAAGGTAGGAAGCGTATACACTATGTCTAGAAAGCATGGGCAGACACCACTAGTGGGCGGCATAAGATATTTACCCGGGCCAATGATGATCACACCGAACCTATATGGTTGGACAGCTTAGATAGATGCATACATGATATGATGATGTTTATTAAGTAAGCTGGCATGCATTATTCAGTCTTAAGTGACAGTCAGTTACAGGTTGTTCATTACTTGATGTCTCCTTGTTTTATCGACATATTATTATTGTTCATGCTTTACATACTCAGTACAATGTTCGTATTGACGTCCTTTCTTTTTGGACATTGTATTCATCCCCACAGGTAGACAGGGAGGTGGCCCAGATTCATAAGAGCTATCAACAGATTTACAGGAGCACTCCATTATTCCGGAGGTGCTATTTTGAGATATTATTTTTGTGTACGTATTTGGGCATAACGGGGTCCTGTCCCGTCCGTATGTCTAGTACTCTAGCAGAGGCTCGTAGATACGTACGTGTGGGTAAACTGTGTCCCATGATGATGTCAGTGTACATTTTTGTATATCATTTTTGTGGCCCTACGGGCTTATGTATATCTATGTATAGTTTTGGGGTTTATATATGTTCAGATTGAGTATGATGAATAGTCTAATGAGTGGTGCTCGGTAGTCAGCTCTGGGTATCCGTCATGGCCCCCTAGTCGGGTCGTGACAAAAGCGGTATCAGAGCAGTTCCGTCTTAGGGTGTGTCTACGAGCCGTGTCCAGCAGAGTCTCATTTATGGGTGTGAAGCGCGCCACACTTATAAATAAGATGCTGCGGGGCATTTAGGAAAGATGACCATTCTTCTTCTTATGAGATCGTGCAATAGAGACATGTTATAAGATTTTCTCCTCCCTAATGGTGTGTTATGATTTCAGCTATGCCGGTAAAGAGAAAAGCCACGGCTGCCTAGAAGGGCAAGGCTACGACAGAAAGGCGGATAGAAAGAGAGCCACCAACTAATGTAGAAGAAGGTTAATCCCAAAGTGAGGCTCCATCTAATACCTCTTACACTCCGCCTACTATAGAAGAGCAAGAGGGGGCTTCTGTCCCAACTCTTATACCCCAAGTTCCTCCACCAGCTGCTTCGGGTCAACAAATGACCGAAGCTATTCAGCTACTGACATAGTTAGTTGCCACTCATTCACAGTGGCAGAGTACAAGTTTAGGTGACAGGGCGACTAGTACTCGAGTTCAGGATTTTATGAGTTTAAACCCTCTAGAGTTTTTCGGGTCAAGGCCGGATGAAGACCCGTAAGGTTTTATTGATGAGATGTTGAGAACATTGAAAATTATCCATGCCTCTGAAACTGAATCTGTGGAGTTAGCATCTTATAGACTCTGGGATATGGCTTTGGTATAATAATTTGATATCTTCAAGAAAATAGAATGCACCTCCTCCAGTTTGGCAAGAATTTGTAGACGTCTTTATCTGTCACTATTTGCCACCCGAGGTTCATCGGGCTAGAGCTGATAGGTTCCTGAATTTAAAATAAGAAAATATGAGTGCGCGGGAGTATAGCCTTCACTTTAATTCATTGGCCCGGTATGCTCCCACTATGGTGGCCGATATGGGAGATCGAGTGCATAGATTGGTGAGTGACCTAGGGCTGCATTTGTTCAAAGATTGTTTGACAGCTTCATTGCAAGAAGGGATGGATATTTCCCGTATTCAGGCCCATGCCCAGAACTTAGAAGAGCAACAACATCGGCAAAGCGGTGAGCGCGATATCGATAGAGGGCAGAGTAAGAGGGCTAGATCTGTTGGTGCTGGTAGCGACTATAGAGGGGGATCAAGGCAGACACATTTTAGATATTCAGGCCAGTCAGCGACTAGTGCACCTCCTCGATATGCAGGAAGGAGATTTGAGCGCTCCATTCATTCAGGACTGGGTCAGAGTTCGAGGGTCTCAGGTTCTTAGCTTGAAGGTGATCCTAGCTAGCAGAGGCCACCAGTATCGCGATGTAGCCAGTGCGGCAGTCTACATTCCGGTCAGTGTCGCCGAGGTTCAGATGCTTGCTATGCCTACGGTCAGGTTGGGCATATGATGCGAGATTGCTCATCGATGAGTGGTAGAGTTGGGTTCAGCCCACAAGATCAGCCGCTGGTTCTTGTTCGGTAAGTGCCATCGGTCGGCGGTTCTTCTTCGGTGAGCCCGATAGACGATGACTCCCCCAAATTCCCGGCGGGACAAGGTAGAGGCCGAGAGGAGCATCCGGTTCGGGTAGCACCCCGGCCCCGTATTTATGCTCTAGCTGGACATCAGGTTCTTGAGTCCTCCCCAGATGTGGTTACAGGTATATTATTCATATTCTCTCATGATGTGTATGCATTGATAGATCAGGGTTCTACATTATCTTATATTACCCCATATATTCCTGGTCGTATTGGGGTGAAACCCGAGCTAATTAAACCTTTTGAGGTATCCACTCCAGTTGGTGATCCCGTAATAGCTAGACAAGTATACAAGAATTGTGTAATTGTGGTATGTGATTGCCAGACTAAAGTTGATTTAGTTGAGCTGAAAATGTTAGACTTTGATGTGATTATGGGTATGGATTGGTTGGCTTCTTGTTATGCGAATGTCGATTGCCGAATGAAAGTAGTTCGATTTCAATTTTACGAGAGCACCCGTACTAGAATGGAAAGGTAATACAGCGTCCCCTAGAGATAGGTTTATTTCCTACCTTAAGGCAGGGAAGATGATAGCTAAAGACTATATTTGTTATCTAGTCCGAGTTCATGACACCGAAGCAAAGCCACCGACTTTTCAATCCGTCCCGGTAGTGAATGAATTTCTGGATGTATTTTCAGATGAACTTCCAGGTTTTCCTCCGGAAAGAGAGATTGATTTTGCAATTGATGTGTTACCGGATACTAAACCAATCTCTATTCCTCCTTACCGAATGGCTCCTGCATAATTGAATGAGCCAAAGGCACAACTGAAGGATTTGCTTGAGAAGGGGTTTATTATATCCCGTATTTCGTACGTCGGGATAATCCGAGTCAACCTCGATAAGTTAAGAACAAGACCGTTCCGGGATACGAAGTAGAGACTTTTGTATGTTTTAAAAGTATAAGTATGTATGATTTTATTGGCATGAAAATATTAAGGAAACATTTGGGGTCAATGTTATTATTTTAGAAAGTATGTAGCTCATGAAAAAGGAAAAAAAAAAAAAAGAAACAAGGGCCATGTGGCCGGCCACCTTATGTGGGCCATGGACATATGGTTGGCTACCATATGAAATTAAAAGATGACAAAGTGGTCATCATATTCATCTTCTCCATCTAGAAATTTCAAGAAAACTTGGAGAGAAAAAGAATAAGAGGCCATTCGGCCAAGAGGAGAAAAAAAAAGTGAAGATCAAATCTTCATCCCAAAAATATTTTTCTCAAGCATTTCAACTCATTAGAAGGTGGAGAACAACATGGAGTGGTAAGAACAAGAATTAGTTAAAAAACAAGCCCTAGCTAAGTTGAAGAAACAAGTGAAGAAGGTATGCTTCAATCTTCTTTTTTATATGTTATGAATGGTTTGTGGGTGTTGTGGTATGTAGAAATGAATGAAATTCATGAAATATGGATGTTAAGTGTGAACCGTGCATATGTAGGTGTTGGCCGTATATATGTGTGTGTAGGAGCAAAGGATTAATGGTATTTAGCATGTTTGCATGTTGTTGTAGTGTGTGGAAATGGATGGAAATCATGAAAATGGCATGTTGATGTTGTAGCCGTGTGGAGGGTGTTGGAACCGTGCATATGTAGTATGTATGCCAAGAATGAATTAATTTTATTTAGCGTTTTGTTTGTTGTCGCGTGGATTCCATGTTGATAATGAAAGTTTAATGAATCAATTTGAAGTTGTGATGGTTGTGGGCTGAATTGGAAGCCAATATAAATTTTATGTAAATTTACATTTAGGATGATAACATTGTTAAAATGAAGATGGTTGGTATAGTTCATGAGTTTTGAAAGAAGAAATGCGTTCGTGTTGTTTATGTTGAGTTGGAGAGATTTCGGGTAAGATGGTGGTATGGTTGGGTTGTTTGAAATATTGTGTGAATTGCTTAAAATGTCCTTGAATATTGTTTGAATGATTTCGGATTAGTAATTGAACGTATGAGTATTGACGTTAGTTTGATTCTATGTGGTTGAATTGAATATAAGCGAATGTCGTCGCATTATGTAAAAAGATGGTTGATGTTAAAATGTGTTTTGAAGTAATGATTGATGTTGTTAGAATGTTTGTTGGTATTGTGGTTGATGAAATTGGCGAGTTGAATTCTCGGGGTGTCGCGATTTACGGGGGAAATGCTACCCCAATTTCGTAGAACTAAGTGTTAGTTGAAATTGAACTCCTAAGTGCCTTGGTTAATATTTGGCATTTAATGGCATATTGTAGATCTTGGGGAGTTCGCGACGTAAGTTTGGATTATCTTGGAGAATAGACAAGGTATGTAAAGCTACTTTTTCTTTCTCGTGGCATGTCTTAGAGTAAATAAGCTATGACACGATTCTCGAGGTAACTACTACTCGTGCGATCCTAGCATGTCCATGACTCTTAGCTCTCTCTTGATATTCGTATTCCTAATGTAGTCGGATTATAGTTCCTATGTCTTTCGTATGGCTATATTGTAAAAAGTTGCATAAAAGTTTTGTCTTCAAAAGAATTTTGTTCTTAAACGAATGCGAAACTACGAACGTCCGTAACTTTCACAAACGGGCTCGGATCGCTTCGAAACGCTCATAGGAGGTTCCATAATGTATAACATCCCCGACCTTCATAGGCGGGCTCGGATTTGGGTTGACACCTATCCGTGGTCCCGCGAGACTTTCCTTTGTACACTTCTGACGACTTTTGGAAAGAACTTAAAATGACTACCACCCCGACCCCCGAGTATGATCACTTACCTATCTGTTAAATCTGTAATGAGGAATTGCATGTATATATGATTTTGATGCGTAACTATGATGGCTAAAGTTCTATTTTGATATGTTCCCGAGAAACATTCGGGAGAAACTGGATTTGACTATTGGTTAGCTTTTAAATGAAGGTTCGTTTTGATTATTCTGTTGAATTGGTAATGATGATTATGTGTGTGTGACTTCTTACTACTCTGCTCGTGCGTATGATTATGACCTCTATTCACTGAGTCCCGGGCCAGGACATGTTTTCGTGCGCGGCTTTGCTATATTATTATTCACCGAGTCCCTCGATAGAGGGCTGGACACGCTATGTATATGATGATATGATGATGACATGATTTTGCTTATCGAGTCCCTCATTAGAGGGCGGGACACGCTATCCACCGATTCCCTCAGTCGAGGGCCGGGACACGCTATCCACCGAGTCCCTCACTAGAGGGCTGGGACACGCTATATATATATGTATGATGATGATATGACCTTACTTACCGAGTCCCTCACTAGAGGGCCGGGACCTGCTATATGTATACACGAAGTGCGGAATGATTGTCTATTGGGATCGCTAAGTCCTATAATGATTTGAATATGATATGGACATGTATGATTTATGTTTACGGGTAAGTTCTATGGGGTTTCTGATTCTTTTGTACTCATGTTCTCTATTCCTTACCCGTTATATTCCCGATTCTATCTCGTATTCCATGCTTTACATACTCGGTACATATTCACCGGACCCCCCTTTCTTCGGGGGCGCGTTTCATGCCGCGGTACGGACGATCATTTTGGTGCGCGCGAGTTAGGACCTTCCGTTACTCTTTGTTGGAGCGCTCCCTTGTTCGGGAGCCCGTATTTTTGGTACGGACTTCTTCGGTATATATGTATATGTTTATTCGGGGGTACGGCGGGGGCCACGTCCCGTCATATGATTGTTATTACTCTTAGAGGTCCGTAGACATAAATGTGGGTCGTGGGTAGCATTGCGGTGGTTTCGCGTTACGTATATCTTCGGTTGTGTATATATGATATATGTATATATGTGTGTGCGACGTTGTGCCTTTATGTACGAATAAATTCTTATTATGTTGATTAAGATATGATTACAGTTGATAGGTGGATACGAGTGCCCAGCTCGGGCACCAGTCACGACCACGGGGGTTGGGTCGTGACAAAAGTGGTATCGGAGCGGTTCGTCCTCGGAATGTCTACGAGACCTTGTCTAGTAGAGTCCTCGTTTATCGGTGTGTCGTGCACCACATCTATAAACGGAGGCTACGGGACATTTAGGATACTACCCTGCTTCTCGATCTTAGATCGTGCGATAAGCCGTGTGTTATCAGGATGATTCCCTTCTAACGAATTGTTATGTTTCAGCGATGCCTCCGAGAAAGGCGACAGCTGCCCAGAAGGGCAAGTCCACAGTGGCGGGAGAGACTAGCCAGGCCGGGGAGTTACTAGGGCCGTGGCGGCTCGCCCGAGGTCGTGCCCCCCGACGGCCGGTTCGCTACACCGCCGGTGTCGGATGGACTTGGAGCGACCACGGCCGGGTCCAGGGGACGGCCCCACCCCCAGCACCCGAGCCTCCAGCTTCCCAGGTAGGGGCGGAGGATAGGGCCATGCGAGATGCGGTCCAGCTATTGACCAGGATTGTGGCGGGGCAGGCCCGCAGGTATGGTTTAGGGGGTGATTATGTAGACCGACGTGACAGTCAGAGGGCCCGCTATTTCTTGACTTTGTAATCCACCGAGTTTTCGGGTCAAAGCCCGAGGAGGACCCTCGGGGTTCATCGAACGGATGCGGCGTATGTTGCGGTTGATTAAGGCTTCCCGACCTTTGAGTCGTCGAGTTTGCGTCGTATCGGTTGTATGATGTAGGGCTAGCTAGTACGAGTCTGGGGTTATCCGGGGGCGTGGATGCTCCTCGGTTGTATGGGACGAGTTTGTAGAGGCCTTTCTTGGCCATTTTCTACCTCCAGAGACGAGGCGAGGCAGGGTTCACATATTCCTACATCTGAGACAGAATGGTAGGAGTGTTCGTGAGTATAGTCTTGAGTTTGACTCTTTGGCTAGATATGCGCCTACTATCGTGGGCGATATGGTGACGAGTACATCAGTTTGTGATGGGGCTTGATCCTTATTTGATCGATAGCTGTATGGCGATGGCCTCCCAGCCCGGTATGGATATTGCCCGGGTACAGGCATATGCCCAGGGTATGGAGGATCGACACAGAGGGCGTCGGCCCGACAGGGAGTATGATAGGGGCCAGCCCAAGAGGGCTAGATCGGCCGGTTATTCTGGGGAGTCTCGAGGCGGGCGGCCTCCACAGTATACTGGGCCCTCTTCTGGCCGGCGCGAGCGCACCCCACACGGATTTCGGGTAGGAGATTTGATAGCACGGGGTGATTCGAGAGCCGGTCAGAGCTCCAGAGCCTCGGGTTCACAGTCGAGCAGGGGTTTGAGCCAGACGGGGCCATCTATGCCTCAGTGCCCTCAGTGCGGCAGGCGCCATCCGGGGGAATGCCGTTACGTTACAGGTGCTTGCTTTGCTTGCGGCCGTCAGGGCCATATCATGAGAGAGTGTCCGTATGTGGGCAACCCGGTGGTGCGGCCGGAGCACGAGGGTCGATTCTCGGTCCATCTTCTCCTTCTGTAGCGACGCGCCCCACGGGGCGGGGTATGCCGGCACCAGCAGGCCGCGGCAGAGGTCGTGGCAGAGCCTCCAGTTCTAGCGGTCCTTCGAACCGCATGTATGCTCTGACTAGCCGACAGGACCAGGAGGCGACACCAGATGTGGATACAGGTATATGAGCCTTTATTGTAATATTTTTTTTTATGTATGTGTAATTACTGTGTGAATGTTATTAAACATCAACAGGTAGGAATTCGGAAGCCGATAACCGAGTATGTGTAAATAACGGCGGTTAAAGTGTGTCCGTCGCTATTTGGGGACACAGGGAGACTAAGACGGAAAAATAGTTGTTCCTATAGGTGAAAAATGAATGTTAAGGATCGAAAAAGGGTAAAATAGTAATTGTGTGTTATAAGAGCGTTCGGAAACTTTGTTAAGACTTCCCTACTCCAAGTTATGTAACGAAAAGGTCGCAGTGAGGTGGACGCGGTTATACCAGCGTTAGAGCACCGTATTCCATCGGAGTTCCAAGGTTAAGCGTGCTAGAGTGAGAGAAATTTTAGGATGGGTGACCCCCTGGGAAGTTTCTGGAAGTCTTACAATCCAGACGTAGGGAGCAAATGGGAAGCTAGAGTAGTCTAAAAGGGGTTAAAATACACAGAATAGGCGAAAATCTTAAGAGGTCGGGTAGCCCGGAACGGACCAGATCGGGGAAAGAAAGAAGAGGCGTCACAGTTTTAGGATTAGGATGAGTTGGAATAGTGTTTGGAAATAATTTGTAAGTGAGGAGGTAGCGGCTATATGTCCACGTGTGCATAATATCCCATACATGGTTATGTTAACAGATATACGTATTCCGGCAACCAATGTGACGGCATATGGAAGGCATTGATCGGACAGGACGATGAAATTCGAGCGAAAAGAAAAGAAAATAAGTGGCATGAATGCCATAAGGCAAAGGCGATATTGTTTTAGTATAAGGTAAACGGGGGAGTGCTAACATAGCGATATTGGAAAAGGAAGAAAGTGAGTAGACGAATGGCGAGGGACCTAGATATCGGAATAAAAAGTCTACCTAATGGAAATTGGAGAACGCAGATATAGAGAGTAGAACATAATCGGGTAATAATATAAGTACACCCCTACAAGCGGGGGACGGATGAGAGAGATGAAAGTATCGAGATAAAGACAATTAATACCACAACGTGTTTGATACGGATACCCGGCGGAAAGTAAGATTCCTCGCCGAGACAAGTTAGTAAGACCCAGCCGACAAAAAGGGTAGAGGCTGGAATGGCAATTGAGATAGTGCTGAGAAGTAATTGTAGAGTGAACCAGGAGAGAAAAAAAGAGAGGGGAGCCGTAATTAAGATGGAATACATTCTATATAAGTCATACGAGCATAGTTATGATACCCGTGAACATATATATGCTAAGGATGAGATTAAGCGAATACCTAAAGAGAAAAGCTTGGATTCAGTAATAACAAAATGGTGATAATAGTTTGGGTGAGTTAAGGAAAGATGTAGAGATGGTTTAAGCTTTGGTTCATGAGATAGAATGAACCGGAGGACAAACCGGATATGGCTATGGTTGGACCAAAGACCTATTTCGATACCGGTTGTAAGGAAAGAAAGGAGTAAACAAAGTGAAACAGACGTAAGGAATAGTGAAACCATGCTAAGATATTTCAGGCTAAATAAAGCACCTTTGCATATTCTTGTGAAGATTGCTATGTAATGTGTGACCAGGAAGTTGGGAGCAAGATCTGAGCGAAGGGACAATAGAAGAGTTTGTGTTAAAGATAAAGAAATGACATAAGACAATGTGCCTAAAATGTTACAAGCTGAGTGACGGAAGGGTAAATTTATGTATCAAAACCCTTCAGAATTATATCAGCTGATGATAGTCGAAGCAGGGAACGGCTATTAGCAGCTCAGAAACGACAGAAATTATATGACGATAATCGGCGTCGACACTTAAAATTCCAAATTGACGAGTGGGAATGTCTGGAGATATTATTCATAAAAGATGCAATGAGATTCAACGAAAAAGGAAAGTTTGACCCGAGAATAGGGGACTTTATTACATGCTCGCAAGGCAAGGAATATTATTAATAGATGAGATTGCATACCATGGCAATAAAGGAAACCCCCAAGATCCTTATACGATTTTATAAGACTAGTTGAACATTCGAGGACGAATGTTCTAAAGAGGAAGGATGTTATATCCCGTATTTCGTACGTCGGGATAATCTGAGTCAACCTCGATAAGTTAAGGACAAGACCGTTCCGGGATACGAAGTAGAGACTTTTGTATGTTTTAAAAGTATAAGTGTGTATGATTTTATTGGCATGGAAATATTAAGGAAACATTTGGGGTCAAAAGCTATTTTAGAAAGTATGTAGCTCATGAAAAAGGAAAAAAAAAAAAAGAAACAAGGCCATGTGGCCGGCCACTTATGTGGGCCATGGCCACATGGTTGGCTGCCATATGAAATTAAAAGATGACAAAGTGGTCATCATATTCATCTTCTCCATCTAGAAATTTCAAGAAAACTTGGAGAGAAAAAAGAGATAAGAGGCCATTCGGCCAAGAGACAAAAAAAAAGTGAAGATCAAATCTTCATCCCAAAAATATTTTTCTCAAGCATTTCAACTCATTAAAAGGTGGAGAACAACATGGAGTGGTTGTTGGAGTGGTAAGAACAAGAATTAGTTAAAAAACAAGCCCTAGCTAAGTTGAAAAAACAAGTGAAGAAGGTATGCTTCAATCTTCCTTTTTATATGTTATGAATGGTTTGTGGGTGTTGTGGTATGTAGAAATGAATGAAATTCATGAAATATGGATGTTAAGAGTGAAGCCGTGCATATGTAGGTGTTGGCCGTGTGTGTGTGGTGTGTAGGAGCAAAGGATTAATGGTATTTAGCATGTTTGCATGTTGTTGTAGTGTGTGGAAATGGATGGAAATCATGAAAATGGCATGTTGATGTTGCAGCCGTGTGGAGGGTGTTGGAACCGTGCATATGTGTTGTATGTATGCCAAGAATGAATTAATTTTATTTAGCGTTTTGGTTGTTGTTGTCGTGTGGATTCCATGTTGATAATGAAAGTTTAATGAATCAATTTGAAGTTGTGATGGTTGTGGGCTGAATTGGAAGCCAATGTAACTTTTATGTAAATTTACATTTAGGATGATAACATTGTTAAAATGAAGATGGTTGGTATAGTTCATGAGTTTTGAAAGAAAGAAATGCGTTCGTGTTGTTTATGTTGAGTTGGAGAGATTTCGGGTAAGATGGTGGTATGGTTGGGTTGTTTGAAATATTGTGTGAATTGCTTAAAATGTCCTTGAATATTGTTTGAATGATTTCGGATTAGTAATTGAACGTATGAGTATTGACGTTAGTTTGATTCTATGTGGTTGAATTGAATATAAGCGAATGTCGTCGCATTATGTAAAAGAAGATGGTTGATGTTAAAATGTGTTTTGAAGTAATGATTGATGTTGTTAGAATGTTCGTTGGTATTGTGGTTGATTAAATTGGCCGAGTTGAATTCTCGGGGTGTCGCATTTACAGGGGAAATGCTTCTAATTTACATAGAATAAGTGTTAGTTGAAATTGAACTCCTAAGTGCCTTGGTTAATATTTGGCATTTAATGGCATATTGTAGATCTTGGGGAGTTCGCGACGTAATTGGATTATCTTGGAGAATAGACAAGGTATGTAAAGCTACTTTTTCTTTCTCGTGGCATGTCTTAGAGTAAATAAGCTATGACACGATTCTCGAGGTAACTACTACTGCGGTGATCCGAGCATGTCCATGACTCTTAGCTCTCTCTTGATATTCGTATTCCTAATGTAGTCGAATTATAGTTCCTATGTCTTTCGTATGGCTATATTGTAAAAAGTTGCATAAAGTTTTGTCTTCAAAAGAATTTTGTTCTTAAACGAATGAAAACTACGAACGTCGTAACTTTCACAAACGGGCTCGGATCGCTTCGAAACGCTCATAGGAGGTTCCATAATGTATAACATCCCCGACCTTCATAGGCGGGCTCGGATTTGGGTTGACACCTATCCGTGGTCCCGCGAGACTTTCCTTTGTACACTTCTGACGACTTTTGGAAAGAACTTAAAATGACTACCACGACCCCGAGTATGATCACTTACCTATCTCATTAAATCACGTAATGAGAGTGCATGTATATATGATTTTGATGCGTAACTATGATGGCTAAAGTTCTATTTTGATATGTTCCCGAGAAACATTCGGGAGAAACTGGATTTGACTATTGGTTAGCTTTTAAATGAAGGTTCGTTTTGATTATTCTGTTGAATTGGTAATGATGATTATGTGTGTGTGACTTCTTACTACTCTGCTCGTGCGTATGATTATGACCTCTATTCACTGAGTCCCGACAGGACATGTTTTTCGTGCGCGAGCTTTTGCTATATTATTATTCACCGAGTCCCTCGATAGAGGGCTGGGACCGCTATGTATATGATGATATGATGATGACATGATTTTGCTTACCGAGTCCCTCGTTAGAGGGGCCGGGACACGGCGGGGACCTATCCACCGAGTCCCTCGCCTAGAGGGGCCGGGAAACGCTATATGTATATGTATGATGATGATATGACCTTACTAACCGAGTCCCTCACTAGAGGGTCGGGACACGCTATATGTATACACAAGTGCAGAATGATTGTTTATTGGGATCGCTAAGTCCTATAATGATTTGAATATGATATGGACATGTATGATTTATGTTTACGGAGTAAGTTCCGTGGTTTCTGGTTCTTTTGTACTCATGTTCTCTATTCCTTACTTCGTATGCGATTCTATCTCTTGTATTCAATGCTTTACATACTCGGTACATATTCCGTGCGACCCCCTTTCTTCGGGCCGCGTTTCGCCGCAGGTACAGACGATCATTTCGGTGCGCCGCCAGTTTAGGACCTTCATTCTGCTGTTGGAGCGCTCCCTTGTTCAGGAGCCCGTATTTTGGTACAGACTTCTCTGTTATATATGTATATGTTTATTCAGGGGTACGGCGGGGCCCTGTCCCGTCATATGATTCTGTTATTACTCCCTGGGAGTCCGTAGACATAAATGTGAGTCGTGGGTAGCATTGCGTTCGTATATCTTGGGGCTATATATATGATATATGTATATATGTGTGTGCGACGTTGTGCCTTTATGTACGAATAAATTCTTATTATGTTGATTAAGATGCGATTACGGTTGGTAGAAGGGTACGAGTGCCCAGCTCGGGCACTAGTCACGACCTACGGGGTTGGGTCGTGACAGGGTTCATTAGGCCCACGCTTTGGGGAGCACCTGTCCTATTTGTGCGAAAGAAAGATGGTTCTTTACGAATGTGTATTGATTATAGGCAGCTGAATAAGGTGCGATAAAGCATAAGTATCCTCTTCCGAGGATTGATGATTTGTTTTATCAACTATATGGTGCTAAATGGTTTTCAAAAGTTGATCTGAGATCGGGGTATCATCAGGTGAGAGTTAGAGAAGAAGATATTCCCAAAACAGCTTTCCGAATGAGATATGGCCATTATGAATTTCGGGTGATGTCATTTGGGTTAACTAATGCTCTAGAAGTGTTTATGAATCTAATGAATAATATTCAGGCCTCTCTTAGATCTGTTCGTGATCGTGTTTATTGATGATATTCTAGTATACACTTGTACGAAATCAGAGCATGCAGATCATTTATGTATTGTCCTTGGAATTCTTCGAACTCGTGAATTGTATGCAAAATTTTTGAAATGTGAATTTTGGTTAAACTCTGTGACTTTTCTGGGCCATATTATTTCAGTTGATGGCATTCGAGCAGATGTCCAAAAGATTGAGGCTGTGAAGACTTGGCCAAGGCCTACAACGCCTACAGAAGTCCGTAGCTTTTTGGGATTGGCAGGCTACTATAGAAGATTTGTGGAAGGGTTTTCCTCTATTTCAGCACCATTGACGAAGCTAACTCAGAAGTCAGCAAGATTCCAATGGACTGATGCTTGTGAATGCAGTTTCCAAGAATTGAAGGATAGATTAACTTCAGCCCCAGTCCTGACACTCCCAGAAGGGCCAGATGGTTATGTTGTATATTGTGATTCCTCTGGTGTTGGGTTAGGATGTGTGTTGATGCAGCACGGTAAAGTCATTGCCTATGCTTCAAGGCAGTTGCGAAAATATAAGAAGAATTATCCGACGCATGACCTTGAGTTGGCTACGGTTATCCATGCACTAAAGATGTGGAGACACTACTTGTATGGTCTACATGTTGATATTTATACAGATCACAAGAGTCTCCAGTATATTTTAAAACAGAAGGAGTTGAATCTTTGACAGAAACGGTGGTTGGAATTATTGAAAGATTACGATGTGAGTATTTTATACCATCCTGGGAAAGCGAATGTAGTGGCTGATGCACTTAGCTGCAAATCAATGGGCAGCCAATGTGAGGCTCCTCCGGAGAAGAAAGAATTAATTCGTGAGCTCCACCAGCTAGCCAGCCTCGGAGTTCGCCTAATTGATTCAGGCAGTGCAGGAATTGATATTAATAATCCAACTGTTTCATCCTTGGATGTGGAGGTGAAAGAGCGTCAATATGAAGATCCTCAGTTGAGCCATTATAGAGATACATTTCATGAGAAAGAGAAGTCTCCCTTTGAAATTTCTACAGACGGAGTTCTTAGGTACCGAGACAGGCTATGCGTTCCGAATGTGGCAGGACTACGTCATCGGAATCTAGAAGAAGCTCATTTCTCTCGGTATTCTATTCACCCGGGAGCGACGAAGATGTATCATGACCTTAAGCTAATGTATTGGTTGGATGGAATGAAGAAGGACATAGCGGAATTTGTAGCTCAATGTCCAAATTGTCAACAAGTGAAAATGGAACATCAAAAGCCAGGAGGATCATTGCAAGCTATGGAGATTCCAACTTGGAAATGGGAAGTGATTAACATGGATTTCATTGTAGGGTTACCTCATTCCCGAAGCAAGTATGACTCTATATGGGTGATCATGGACAGACTCATGAAAGTAGCTCATTTTCTTCCAGTCAGAACCACATGCTCGACAGAAGATTATGCAAGGTTATATCTTAAGGAGATAGTGCGACTTCATGGTGTCCAGATATCTATTATCACGAATAGAGGAGCCCAATTTACAACTAAATTTTGGAAGTCTTTCCAAGAAGGTTTGGGTACTCAGGTAAGACTTAGCACGGCGTTTCATCCACAAACGGATGGGCATGCCAAACGCACTATTCAAACCTTGAAAGATATGTTACGGGCATGTGTGCTAGATTTTGGTGGTGGTTGAGATGGCCACTTAACCCTTATCGAGTTTGCTTACAGCAATAGCTATCATTCAAGTATTCAAATGGCCCCGTATGAAGCTCTATATGGAAGAAAGTGTAGATCCCCAATTGGGTGGTTCGAAGTAGGAGAGGTACAGCTAATAGGCCCTGAGTTGATTCAACAAGCGGTGGAAAAGGTCAAGGTTATCCGAGATCGATTAGTGACAGCCTAATGCGGACAACCGACAATGAGACTTAGAATTCCAAGTTGATGATTGGGTATTCTTAAAGGTATCACTGATGAAGGGCGTGATGAGATTTGGTAAGAAAGGGAAGTTGAGTCCTCGATACATTGGACCTTATAAGATTATCCACAAGGTAAGCCAAGTAGCATATGAATTGGATTTACCCTCAGAACTTGAATCAGTCCATTCAGTTTTCCATGTCTCAATGCTCCGTAAGTGTGTCGGAGATCCTACTAGGATCGTGCCGGTAGATGATGTTCAAGTGACAGAAAAGTTAGCTTATGAAGAGGTACCCATTGTCATACTAGATAGGCAAGTGCGGACACTTAGAAACAAAGAAGTAGCTTCAGTCAAGGTTTTATGGAGAAATAATAACCGAGAAGAAATGACTTGGGAAGCAGAAGAAAATATAAAGTCCAAGTACCCGCACTTGTTTCAACCCCTGGAAGAGATTCAAGATGATACATCGACAATAGGAGGTATGTATACGTTCTTTTCATGCTTTTGGTCGTGTGTGACCATAAACCTATTGCCATTGTATTGTAGCCCTGTGAGGCACTATCATTGTGGGCTGTTGTGATAGGATGGTAGCGCCATATTACAAGGGAAACTCTGACGAAAATTTTGTAGAATTTCTGAGAACTTAACATTCGAGGACGAATGTTTTTAAAGGGGGGAAGAATGTTACACCTCGGAAAAATTCATGTCATTGCACAGTGAATAGATTAACATAGGGTAAGAAGTACACAATGTTTCTATAAGTAAGAAGCGGCATATAATGGTTCTAATTGAGATTTCAAAGACGTTTGAGGCAAGGGAAGAAAGTTCGTCAAGAAAGGCGAGGTATACGTTGTGTTTTAGCAAGGATTTACAAAGTACCGAGTTAATGTTGACTTAATGATGTCTTAAAAGAAGAGTTATAACACCCCTTAGATTGTTAATGAAGTGTTAAACAAGTGCTAAGAATGTTCCATAAGGATTAGAGGAAAAACGAGTCGACCAGGGCAAGCTTTGGGAAACTGTAAAATGTACGGTTCACTATACGGACCATATAAAAGATACGGCCCTTATATATGACCGTATAACTTGCCCAGAATTGGGGTCTCCACTGGAACCATTATATGGTCACACATACGGACCGTATAAGTTATACGGACCGTATGTGTGCCTGTATAACTTGGTCGGGACATATTTTTAGGTTTAAATAAGGGACCCAAGTTTATTTCTCTCATTTCTCATTTTCTCTCCAACACTATCCACACCTCAAAAACCTCTAGAACTCTCTCCACACTTCATCTACAAGAATCCAAGAGAAATTAAGGATCAACTTCATCAAACCAAGGAAATCAAGTGAAAGAAGCTCACTAGGGTTCATACAAGACAAGAAATCTCTTTGGATTGAAGCTAAGGTTTTTCTTCAAGTGAAGGATTATCATCCAAACTTGCTCCTACCCAATCAAAGGTGAGTTTTATGATTTTCCCATGTTATTTAGACTATCAAGGGGTTGAAAGATTTGGATTATGGAAGGAGGTGGAAGATGGGTTACAAATATGAGAATGGCGGCATTTGTGAGTAATAGATTAATATGAATCATGATTCTTGACATGTTGTGATTATAATTATGTAATAAATGATATTAAGAACATGGTAGACACATTATATGAGGATGAATGTAATGTTGTATTATGACCATGGTTATGGATGCCCTTGAAATAGAAGTAGGAGAATTGAATAACGTATGGTTGATGAAGATTGTTGATTATGATATCATGAATGTTATTATTGACGTTTGAGAGTTGTTATGTTATATGGAGAAAGTTGCAGAAACAAAGGAGATGCTGCCCAATTTTCTCTAGCTTTAGTTCAAAAATGCTTATGTTACCGATTATCTAATATTAGTACAAACTCTCTTGAAGGTAGAAACGTGAATATAGGAGGGGAACTGTTATATCCCGCATTTTGTGCGTCGGAATATTTTAAGACAATTGCGGGAAGTTAAGGGTAAGGCCATTTTCCGGTTTTGTTTTAATGCGCAAGCCGCTCATGAATATTATTATTGGCATGGAATGCTAGGGGCGAACTTGGAAGTTGGAAATTTTCATTAGTTCATGACTTCTTGGAGAAGCCAAGTGGCCAATTATTTTAAGCCATGAAAATGTACATGTGTTCATCTTATATTTTGTAAGGGCCAAGGAGGCACATGGACAAGGATGACAAGGCAAGACAAGTGAGTCATCTTTTGTGACTTGAGAAATCTCTAGAAATTTGAAGAAATTTGGAGGGAAAAGAAAGAAAAAAAAAAAGGGAAAAGGAGAGCACATGACCGGCCATGTGCTTGGCCATGTGCATGGTCATGTGCTATATTAATATATATATATATAGGGATGATTAAAGAAGGCAAGTTTCATCATTTGGAGTTCTAGAGAAATCAAGAAAAAGAAAAGAAAAGAGAGAGAGGGAGTTCGGTCGCCATGGCTGGCCGAATCGCCCTCAATTTTTGGTTAGGAAAATTAATTTCTTCTTGTTTTCCTACTAATTAGAAGGTCCTTGTCAACATGAGCTAGTTGTTGGAGCAAGCAAGGCATCCGTTTGCATGATTCATTATCCTAGTCGAGAAGAGGGAGTGAAGGAATAAGGTATGGTTCAATCTTATTTCTCATGTGTGATGTATGGTTTGTGGATATTGTAGCATATGGGAATGAATGAAAATCATGAATATGTGGGTATTGAAGTGTAGCCGTGTGCATGTTGTTGGTGAAGGCTTGTTGAATCAATTTTATTTAGTGTTCGGTTGATATTGTTATGGACGTTTTGAGCATGTCGTAATGTGTTGAAATGGATGAAATGCATAAAGTTGTGTGTGTTGAGGGGCTGACCGAATGGTGGCTAATTTTAACATGTAAAGACCATGTTGTAACGTATGGGGTTGTGGATGTAGTTCATGAATTTGGAAGGTAGAAATGCGTTGTCGTTGTCCTTGTTGAACTTGGAAGATTTCGGGTAGTGTTGTATGATGGAGGGCTGATTTGAAGCTTAATGTGATTTCAATATGTTTTCTTGAATGTATGGAAATGATGTTGTTAACATATGAGGTTGTCGACATAGTTTATGAATTTGAACGAAAGAAATATGTCGTTATTGTTTTCATTGAGTTGGAAGGTCTCGGGTAAGATTGGATGTTGGTTTGGACATCTTGAATTGCCTATCGATATTGTTGTTATGCTTGTTGGTTTGGTTGTTGTGATTTGGCCGAGTTGAATTCTCGGGGTTGGTGAATATATAGGGGAGGTCTTTTGAAATTTCCATAGAAGAAGTGACGGCTTGGAATTGGGTTCTTTAATGCTTATGGCTAATGTTGGATGTCCAATGACATTTTTGTAGATTGAGAGAAGCCAAGACGAAAGCGTGGATTAGCTTAGAGGGCGGCCAAGGTATGTAAAGCTCACCTTTCTTTCTTTGGCATGTCTTAGTATGAATAGGCTATGATATGCTCCCCGAGGTAACTCTACTCCTGCGATCCGAGCATGTCCGTGAATTTTATTTGTTTCTTGACATCCGTATGCATAATGTAGTCAAATTATGGTTTCTATGCCTTTGTATGATTGAATAAGAATGTGCTTAAAAGAATATGTTCATAAAAGAGTCAGAAACTACGAACGTCCGTATCTTTCACATATGGGCTCGGATCGCTCCGAAACGCTCGTGGGAGGTCCCCAAATGTATAACATCCCCGACATTCATAGGCGGGCTCGGGTCGTTTTGGTACTTGCCCGTGGGCCCGCAAGACGTTCCGTTGAATAGTTTTACCACCTTGTTAATATAACTTAATGTGGCTAATAATCGACTTCGAATATGACTACTCACTTATACATTGAAGTTCGAAATAAAGATTCATATATATATGATTTCGATACGTGATTATGAGGCCTAAAGTTCTATTTGATAAGTCTCGGATAATGTACGGAAGAGATTTGACTTAGTCAATGCCATCGGCTTGTAAATGATAATTTGTCGACTATTCGGTTAAATTTGTGTAAATGTATGAAATGAGAATCCGTTTGCATATGATTTTGATACGTAACTCTGATTGCTAAATTATATTTGATATGTTCCGAATAATATTCGAAAGAAACCTGATTTGGCTATTGTTTGGCTTCTTGAATGATAGTCTGTTTTGATTACTCTGTTAAGTCTGTGTATATGTTTGGAGATGCGTATAGATCACCCGATTCTGTTCGTGCATATGTTTGTTACTTCCTTCGCCGAGTCCCGGGCCGGTACTATCGTGCGCACAATGCGAAGTATGATGAGCTTCCGAGTATGATGAGCGACTATTATTGTGGTGTTATGATGTGTCCCGGTACGCCGAGCCCCTTTTGGCCGGTACCGTGGTTATGTGATATGATGTGTGACGGAGATGCGGGAGATCCGAAAACTTCCGAAGTATGATGTGTTGTGGCGGCCAAGGCAGGAGGGGCGACCACGTTCCGTCCGCCGGGACCCATTATGGGCCGCATAGGATATATGATATGCTATTCTGTTTGATCTGATGACATAATGAGTCTGTTCTGATGATGCGATAGTCCGATAATGTGACGATCTGATGATATGAAAATCTGATGCTATGATAATCTGATGACATGATAATCTGATGATACGATCTGTTTATTCGGGGCAAACCCAGTGGCGAGGCAAAATTCCGCACTGGTTTAGGCGAATCCCACATCGGTTAATGTCAGCTATTATGATATGATCTATTTTTTATATATGTAAGACAGAAATGTTTTTCGAAAAGAAAGAAGAATAAGCTAAGCCTTCTGATATTCTGATTACTAAATCTGTTTTCTGTATGTCGCATACAATTTCTGAAATAATATGATTAAGGTATGTTTTGCTTTCCGTATGTATATACGGGGTAAGTGTTGCACGGGCAAGTTACGACTCTCCGGTTCCTATACTTGTTTTCCGTGGTTTTTCATTCGGTTATGATTACGTTAATGGATTTCACCTTTTTACATACTCGGTACATATTCCGTACCGACCCCCTTCTTCGAGGGCTGCGTTTCGTGCCGCGCGGTACACCTGTGTGAGCTAAAGGTATTAGCGAGAAGATGTTCCAGCGGGATTGGCGAGCTCCACTTGCTCCGGAGTGCTGCCGAGTCAGAGTTTGTCTGTGTTATGATATCCGAGTCATGTTAGAGACTTTGCAGACAGGGTCGTGTATATAAGATGTCAGTTGTGAGCGGCTCTATAAGCCTTCGTATTGTCATGCATGACATTACAGATTTTGTACGGTCGCAAGTTGTGTTTGATTTGGAATGATATAAAGTATGTTCGTTTTTCGTACAAATTTTATTATGTATTTATGATTTGGTCAAGGGCCCAATGTGAGTACGAGTATTACGATAGTCTGAGGGTTCGCTCGGCCCTAGATAAGGGTTGGGTGCCCATCACACCCTATCGGGAATTGGGGTGTGACAGGAACGTTCAAGTGATAAAGTGGCTAAATGAAAAGGTATGTAAGACTAGTTCCTTCTTTCTAAGGCATGATTCTTACGACATGATTTCCCTTATCTCTCCATGACTTTCTTACATTCCGGAAATTACGAGCCTATGATATAAAGAGCTTCTCATGAGATAAAGTTAAGAAATATGTTATGAAAATGATAATGATGATGATTAGTTCAAGTCTAGAATTCCAAGCTCATGATACCATTCGTATGAAGTAAATGATTCCTTGATATTACTCATTGTTGCTACACTCACCTTATAATATTAGTTCCTTCAAGGTGAGGCAGGATGCTTATGAATACTCCATAATGAAATCGGGGGTTCTCGACCTTACGTCACCCCGATGGAATCATAATTATCTTTGAGTTATTATGCATGCATTATGATGAGTATAAGATGATGAGATTACACTGCGCCTATATGGCCGGGCAGACACCGCTAAGGCGGGCAGCGTATACACCATGTCTAGATGGCATGGGTAGACACCACTAGTTGGCGGCATAAAATGTCCACCCCGGACGCGAGAGGTCTGGACGCGGGCTAATGATAATCACACCGTACCTATATGGTCGGGCAGGTTATATATATGCCTAC
The DNA here is from genome assembly GCF_029784015.1 of Lycium ferocissimum. Classification (NCBI taxonomy): domain Eukaryota; kingdom Viridiplantae; phylum Streptophyta; class Magnoliopsida; order Solanales; family Solanaceae; genus Lycium; species Lycium ferocissimum. The sequence goes on along the minus strand of NC_081342.1, from coordinate 39,781,392 downwards.
GTGATAGGATGATGTTTATGAAGTAAGTTAGCATGCATTATTCAGTCTTAAGTGACAGTCAGCTATAGGTTGTTCCTTACTTGATGTCTCCTTGTTTTATCGATATATTATTATTGTTCATGCTTTAAATACTCAGTACAATGTTCGTACTGATGTCTTTTCTTTTTGGACGCTGTGTTCATGCTCACAGGTAGACAGGGAGGTGGCCTAGATTGATAGGAGCTATTACCAGATTTACAGGAGCATTTCATTATTCCGGAGGTGCTATTTTGAGATATTATTTTTGTGTACTTATTTGGGCACGACGGGGTCCTATCTCGTCCGTATGTCTAGTACTCTAGTAGAGGCTCGTAGATACGTACGTGTGGGTAAATTGTGTCCCATGATGATGTCAGTGTACATTTTTTATATCATTTTTGTGGCCGTACGGGCTTATGTATATCTATGTATAGTTTTGGGGTTTATATATGTTCAAATTGAGTATGATTAATGGTCTAATGAGTGGTGCTCGGTAGTCAACTCTGGGTACCCGTAATGGCCCCCTAGTCGGGTCACGACAAAAGCGTCTTCAATATATTTCGCATTACAGTCCAAATTATTCTTTTCTCTATATGAACATCCTCCCATATCTTCTACAGTATATGGCACTATATCATGCAACCTCTTCATTGAAGAATTCTTACTTAAAATCTGTAATGTTTGGATTATCATTGAACTGATAACAATATCTTTAGAAGTATTTGTTTGCCTCTCTACCAAAGAAGCTGCTTGATTGATCATTATATCAGATTCCAGTCCTCCTCCAGGATCTTTAACTCAATTCTATCACCTTCACAATCTATCTTACTTTCAGGACCCTCATTTACCTCCTCCCTATCTTTTTCACCTTCTACTCTATCTCCCCATTTGGAAGGAGATCCATTGGTATCATCTAGCACCTCAGTAACAACATTATGAACAGCTTTGTGAACTCCTACCTCCATATTATCTGTCCTTTCCTCAGTGATTCCACTATCTACATCAGCTTCAATAGGACTTGTAGAGTTGAGATCTTCTTTATTAATCACATCCACATTTTCTTCCACCTCACCATTCTGTCCGTCACCAGATACTTCAATTTGTAAAGGCTTCTCCTCAGCATGAACCTCTTCTACCTTGCTTGTGTTTGTTACCCTTGGTACTTTTGCTTCATTGTAACCTCTTGTAATGTCCTTGTTTGTATCATTCTTCATTGACAACTGATCCTGATCATTGTTCTGGGTTAAAGCATCACTCTCCTCTCCATTCTCAACCAATACTTCAGGGATCTCCTAGAAATTCCCTGTCTCATCAGCACCTTTAGTAGGAACATCCTCCTCAATATTCAGTGCATCAAATTTGTTATGCACCTGAATCCCATTATCAATTCTATTAGTTGACTTGTCATTGGAGACAGTGATCCTTCTATCTGCTACTAAATTGAAAACTCTAGGATTCCCAACCACTAAACCACTTGCAAGATTTCTTGTTGGGAATTTCCTATAGTTCCAATCTGTAGAAGGCTGTTTCACTACTTGTGGAAAAACCCTCTTCTCTTCATCATCCTTGTTTGCATTAAACCCCAACCCCTTCTTCAACTGTTTGAACACTATTAATCCTTAATTCTGGGTGCAAAGTTCTACATCCCTCCTCATCATGTCCCTGTAATTTGCACTTCTTGAAATACTTTGGTAAAAAATCATATTGTATTTTTACATCCACTATTCTACATTGCCCAGAACTCTCATATTTGATTTCCATCCTTACAAACCCTGGTAATTTATCATCAAGATTGACTAAAACTTTAACGCTAGCACAATTAGGTCGAGTTTTGTTCATAGTTGCCATATCTAACTGCATTAGTTTACCTACTGCCGATGCTAGAGAAAATAATGACTCCTTCACGTAATATGTAGGCAACAAATAAGAAAAAGAGATCCAAGAAATAGCCATTATTGTCTCCTCATCTATCTTAAACTTATAATCATAGATTAACATACGCATCTGATATGAATATCCATCATTACACTTAATACAATGAGCAACCTTCGATGTCATTGTGAGAAAATCTTCTAATCTATCCAATCTCATAAGAACATGCCTATGTCTGAAAAAGCCAATTTTACACTCTCCTTTAATACCAAATTGCTTAGGAATCTGAATCCTGAAACCCTCCAAATCTGGCAAGTTATATGAAAATTTTCCTACCACAGCATATGAAAGTTCTTGCATGACATTCATATGTAAAACTTCCTCCTTCGTCCATCTAATCACATGAACCCCATTTACAATCTCCACAGGCTTCATTTGTAAGGGTTCACCATCATATAAAGATGCCCTGCATAGTGGCATGATTAGGATTTTTAACATCTGCGTAGTTTTTGACATTAGGGTTTGTATGAGTTATTGTGGGAGTTTTTATCGCTAAAGAAGAAGAAGAAGGTAATGGAGGGAATTGGAATGTTGATGTAATGTCAATGATGGCTGGCCGACGGCGGCCATAGTAGTAGGTTGGGTCTCAATTAGGGTTTGCATCGGGAGGAGAGAGAAGAGAGCATTTTCCTTGGGGATACTTCACCAATGGTGGTAGTGAATGTGTACTGATGCTCCTTAAATAGTGCAATCTAACTTATAATTTAATATCAATATTTTTTGGGTATTTCTATAGATGGATCATCGTATGTGGATGTATAATAGGACTAATAGTAATTGTATGGGCATGAGAGATGAATTTATTGAAGGTGTTAACGGGTTTATCATGCATGCAATGTGACTTTACCCTTTTCACAGTGAAGGGGTCACTAGGTGTCCTTGTGTGCATTGCAAATGGATGAAGTATTTCAAACCGGATGTCGTTAACCATATATATATGTATGTGTATATATATATATATATATATATATATATATATATATATATATATATATATATATATACACATACATATATATACACATACATATATATATATATATATATATTGTAATGGTCTTGAGACAAGATATTTGATTTGGACTGATCGTAGACAGACTGATGGAGTCAATGTTACATTTTATGATTTGGTTGTTGGTGAAAATAGTAGGTCGTAGGAAAATAGTGTCCAACATGATAAGAGTATACGATATGGTGAATGATGCTTTTAGGATACACTTCGAATTGGAACCTAAACAAAACTTTGAGCATTCTCCCGATAAAAAAAAACAATGCGCTTTTATCAAGAATTAGACGAGGCTAGTCGTACATTTTTGGTAGGTACTATGCATTCTAAGTTGTTTGTTGCAGTGAGAATCATCAATTAAATCAGATTAGGGTATTGCTGAAGCTGCTTTGGACTCTATGATCGGACTTGTGGGGGAACTAGTCAATCCGGAATTCGACATACCTAAAAAAAATTATCAGGCAAAGAAATTGATTTCTATGTTAGGATTGTCATATGATAAAGTTCATTGTTATCAAAATGGTTGCATGTTGTTCTATTAGCAAGATGCTGATTTAAAAAGTTGTAAAATTTATGGACATGCTCATTTTAACCAAGCTCCTAGTAGGAATATGATTCCAATCACGACGATGCATTGCTTACCTCTTATACCTAGGTTAAAGAGATTGTATGCATCGACGAGTTTCGGTCCTCATATGAGATGACACCACGATAATAGAAGGGCACCTGGTATTATGTGTCATCCCTCTGACATTGAGATTATTTTGCAACAGTTATAAATGTTTGCAGACATGTTAAAGAAAAAGGTTGTTTTGAATCTTCTAATATGAAAATAATAGTGTCATTCTTCTAATGACGGTTTAGTCTCATTAAGTTGTTGCTAGATAATTGTTCTTAGGTGTTTAACCTTAAAATGTAGAACATTTAGATTTATATGAGGTGCCAAAGATATGCGGCTAAATTCAATTAAGGATTTAAATAGTGTGGTGTATGATGAAATGGACAAAGAATCAAATCTAACCAAATGCTGGCTACGCATGACCTCGGGCTAGGAAACCGAGGTCGATATCCTTTCGTTATGAGCTATCGAGAGATACAAATAAAACCAAACTCAAGAACAGATGGGAACTGATTAAATAAATTCTTATGATTGTTGATATGAATTCTTTCTCTCCTCCTTGCTGCCAACCCCCTTCATGAAAGAAATCCCTCCCCTTTATATAGTAGAGGAGTTTTAAACCTAGTACAATTCTAAATAAAGCAAGTAAATGCGGTGACATTACGGCGCGGGATTGACGAGCGAAATATCCGGAGTGAGGGCGGATATTTCGGTCTTGATAATAGCGCTATTCACCCTTCCTTTATCGCCTCGTACTGGCCCGAGCTCGAGACCTCGTTCCCGGTGAGGTGCTCGAGCTTCACCCGAGCATTACCATGACAACGGGAAACCGATCGTAATTATGTCCTCGGTTTTACCCGTATACAGATAGTCCCCCCATTTCCCGTGGTGCAGTTACTGACGGCGGGGAATGGAACCTTTAAGTCAAATCTCACTCTGCCCAATGCTGGGTCATTATTACCCAGCCGCCAAATCTTTTTGGGGAATCCTCCTTGAATCAAAACTCTTGATTCGCTACAGGATCTCTTAAATCCCCTTCTATATAAGTCCCATGCCTTCTTTCTTTCCCATGCATCCTTACTTCTCCAAATCCCACTTTGTTCCTCCTCTAAACCTACTGAGATTCCTGCATTGGATCCCGCAATACTCCTCGGATTTTAAATCTTCGTATTCCAGTGTTGAAGATATGTATTGTTAAGGAGATCCTTCCACGATCATGGCTTACGTACCGTTACTGACCCAGGGTGAAGACTAGTCTTCATTCAGGCCATCAGCTGGAACCGAAGGCCCTGACAGGAAGTTAGAATCTATTGCTGCGAGCATTGTCCCGTCGGGCTTTAGTTACACGAATGACTGTAAAGTTCTTCACCATCTTAATCCGGTGGAAAATTTCGAATCTCTTATAGACGATAGCGCCATTACCATGGTTAGGGAAGATTGCCGTCTAGGCGCGGACGTTGACCTTCTCCCCATTGGGGAGGGTATGAAAATAACTCATCATGTTCCTGGATAGTTGTACAAGTATCCCTTTGCCATAGGGTTCGTTCTCCCAGTCCATAGAATAATCGAGGACTTCTGCCGTCGATATCGGGTATGTATCGGGCAGATCGCCCCACAAATTTGGAGGCTCGTGTTCTGTATTGAGAAGTTGGCCAACGTGGCCGGAGTGGCTTTTACCCTCGATCACTTGCTTTATTTATATGTACCTCGGGTGATCCGAGGGGGAATTATTCAGTTGATTCCTAGGGGAAGCCAAAGCCTCATTGACCCTGAAGACGATTATGATCGAGGGTGGCTAAATCGGTTTGTGATGGTACGCACGGTTCAACTGCACCGCCCCTCGCCTATCAATTTTCCCGAAGCGTGGAACCCTTCACCGAACTCAATTGAGCCCATGCTCGAAGCTGCTATCTTTGATTGGGTGGTTGCCCTTCTCAGGGCTTCTCGTAATCTAGGGCGCTCTTAGAGAAGAATGGCTCCCGAAGGGTGGAAAGGCAAAGACCACGGTAACTTGTTAATCTAAATGTTTCGATCTTTATTTCTCAGCATCATATCTTGACTCAATATTGTTATACCCCGCGTTTTCAGAGCATGAGTTTGACATGTACCTCATCGTAGTAATGGGATGTTTTGAAAGGCACAAGCCATGGAGAGTACGTAACGACGAAGAGAAAGGGTGAATTACGATCTCGTAAGTCGTAATCGGGAAAGAATATTTTGAAACACGGTAACATGACCATTATTAGTGTAATAAGTGATAAATATCATGTATGGAGAATTTTGGAATATTTCGGGATTGAGCAAATTGAAGAAAATAAGTTCGACGAAAATTTGAGAAACACGGGACGGATTTTAGTCAACTTTGGAGGCGCATATCTCATAGTATATGTGAAGTTTTAAGGTGTTTCAAAATCCTAAAATGAAGTTCGTCGAGTCTAGTTTGTAATGCAACAAACCGTTCATTGATAGGACATTGGAGTAGAGAATTATAGACGTTACAAACTGAAAGGTCGACGCAGAAACAGCATTCCCGCGGTACCGCTACAGTACCGCTACAGTGCCGCTACGATCGCTACATACTGTAGCTACGGTGAAACCGACTTCACAGTCCGTTTTAAGGGACAAAAATCTCATTTTTTTTTTCAGCACAAAAGTCCCAATATTTCCCGTAAAATTCAGCACAAAAAAAGGGAGCAAATATACCTCACAAAATGAGGATTTTGAGTGAAATTTCAAGTAATGAAGTACCAATCGAAGTCCGGGCAGCGCATAGTCACGAATATAATTTCATTTGGAATTAGAGGAGCATGGGAACAAGAAAATGTTGAAGAAGGTAAGTTTTAATCCTCTTTTCACATGTTATGGATGGTTTATATGTGTTGTGGTGTGTGGAAATTCATGAAATATGGTATGTTGAAGTTGGAAATGTGTGTGTTGGCCGTGTGATGTATGGAATTGGTATGGAAATGGATTAATTTTGTTTAAGGTGTTAGTTGAGTTGTCGTGATCCTTATGATGTAAATGAGGGCTAAATGGTTTAAGTTGGCAATAATTGTAGAAGGTTATGTCATTTTAGTGTGATTTTATGATATTATGGGAAATGAAGTTGTTAAAGTATGGATTGATGTTGTTGATCATGAATTTGTAAGTAGGAAATGTGTTTGATGGTTTTGTTATATATGTAAGACTTTTGGGTGAAATATGGAATTGATGGAATTATTGAATAGTGGATATATGGCTTGGAATATTCTTGGCCTATGTTTGTATGATCTTAAATTAGTGTATGAATATGGAAATATTGATATTGACTTGAAAGTGTAAAGTTGGTTTGGAAGTTGTTGCATTATTCGGAAAAGAAGACTATTTATGTTAGAATGCGTTTTAGTCGATCATTGATGACTATTGGTATTGTTGTTTGGTATGGTTGTTGCTATTTGAGCCGAGTTGAAATCTCGGGGTTGGTGTATTTACGGGGGAGATGTCGTCGAAATTTCTATAGACAAGCATTACTTCCAACTTTGCATTCTTAAGGCTTATAAATGACATTTGGTACTTATGACCAATTGTAGATTTTGGAGGAAACGGGATTTGAGTTTGGACAAGCGTAAAAGCGAATAAGGTATGTAAAGCTTACTCTTTCCTTCTCTGGCATGTCCTAGGTATGTTAGGCTAAGATACGAGCTTTGGGGACGACTCTACTCCTCGGAATCCGAGCTTCATTTTGGCCCTTTTTCATTCAGTAGAATTGAATTAAAAATGTCTTGTTTGTTGAAATAAGTGCTTAAACATCCGTAGCTTGCCCAAATGATATTGGAGGGCCTAGAATCCTTTGTATATGACTTCGTAAGGCCTAACGACCATAGTTTGGGGTACGCCGCCTCAATTTGACCGAGGTGGGGCCCACGCATTCCGAGATCTCCCTATGTCGCCCGTTTGGTATATTTTTGTGATTTTGAAAAGAGAACTTTTGACTATCGCTCCGATTACTATAAAATAGTTATTTTAACTACTTCATTGAGTTTGATAATACATTTTGACACATAAGAACGATTTCGAAAGGTTGTAACTTTTGTATACTAATTAGATAAATGCGAAACTTGTTTCCGCACTTCCCGATGTTAGTAAATATATTTGGTCATCGAATTTTGGAAGGTAACCTAATTGTTTATTTGCTCCTATGCATGTGATTTTGATATGTGACTATGACTTCTGAGGTTCGGTTTGGTATGTTGAGTAATGTCGCCGCTGGATTCTTGGCCGCGGTAAGTGTGATATTGACCGCTGGATTCTTGGCCGCGGTAAGTGTGATATTGACCGCTGGATTCTTGGTCGCGGTAAGTGTGATATTGACCGCCGGGATTCTTGACCGCGGTATGTGTATGCGTGGTATTACCGGGTTCCCGGCCGCGTATATGTGCATATGTGGTATTACCGCCGGGGTTCCCCGGCCGCGGTATGTGTGTATAGGTAATATTACCGCCGGGTTCCTGGCCGCGGTATGTGAATATGCGATATTACCGCTGGGTTCTTGGCCGCGGTATGTGTGTATATGTGGTATGTAATATGTGATGGTTTGAGGATATGATATGTGCTAATCGGATGACACAACATGATATGTGGTAGGATGTATGATAACGTGACGGTACGTTTGTGATTATTATTATTTTATTTATTATTTTATTTATGGATCGGGCCGTACGTTCCACGCATTCGGTTAACGTCGGTTTCTATGACATGTTCTATTCCCCCGTATATGTGAGTCAGAAATGTTTTTCAAAAATAAGGCTAAGCATTTCGGCATTCGATGATTATATTTGCCTTCAATCTTTGCTTATGATGACTTGTATTTCGGATTTAAGTATCCTAGTATTTGGGTTATTATGCTCGCGTTCGTATACCTTACATCGATTATGATTTCGTTTCTGTACTTTCTCTCGCTTTGCATACTCGGTACATATTCGTCCGACCCCTTTCTTCGGGGGGGCGCGTTTCATGCCGCGCGGTACCCACGATGAGTAGATGATGTTAGCAAGAGATGTTCCGGCGGGATTGGCGAGCTCCGTTTCCTCGAGGGAGCCGCCGAGTCCGAGTGCGTTTGTGTGGTATACGAGATGTTGGTAGAGACTTTGCGGACGTTGTCGTGTGCGTGATATGTCGGTTTTGTAATCGGCTATGTAGGCCGATATATTATTATGCATTATATTACGGATTTGTTGTGGCTACGGATTTTGTTTGATTTGAAGAGATGAAAGGCGGGTATGTTTTCCGAAAATTTTTTTCACCCCGTGCTTATGTTATGTTTTGTGGGCCCAAGATGGCTATGAGTATTATGAGAGTCTGCGGATTCGCTCGGCCCTAGGTAAGGGTCGGGTGCCCATCACACCCTATCGGATTAAGGGTGTGACAAATATCTTCGGTTTCCAGGACTTCGGTTGAGGAGGGATCCCAAGGAGAGATAGGTGACCGAGGATGTAGCACGGGGAAGGAGAACACATGCTCCACCGAGGCCGCCCAGGCGCAAGGAGGCCGGCAGTTTTCCTATTGTGCATTCGGGGGTCAGATCTCGAGTCTGAACTCGCCATATTATGGGGGCTCGTCGGGGGATGCCTTCGGGTGAAAGCATACTAGTGATTGTACTTGATGAGGAAGATCTGCCGGAACCGGACATTCCCGGGTCATCTGCCTCCAGTGCAAGTCATGGAGATAGCTAATCATCTGTTACTGCCGCATCCCGTGACTATATTCGGAGATCTCATCCTCCGACTTGTTACTTGAACCAGGATGTGGCAACTTTACTTTTGCTTTCCAATTACCGGTTGTAGAGTTGGTTTTTTTTTTGACGTATTGATGTACCCGGCATAGTCGGGGTTTTATGAAATGGGAAAAAATCTTTAATGGAATCTTGTAACTGGTTATTTTTGAACTTTGTCGAGCATTCCCCATGTGATGTTTTGTACCCAAGCTTTTAGCATGTGCCTTTGTTGTATTCTATCAATAATCGTTTATTCCATACTTCGAATAAACCCGGCGTACCTTGCTTCTGATCATGGAGGGATTTGTACGAGGTGTCGACCTAGGTCTCTTCAGAAGGTCGATCTGTTCGATCACGACC
>NC_081342.1:39743973-39771605 GCF_029784015.1 Lycium ferocissimum | reverse complement strand
ATTTTGCCCTTCCCCCCCTTTTCCAACTTTTCCCGCTTCTATTTCCCCAAAACCCAAAAACACTTTTTAAAAAAAATTCAAACATACCCTTTTTTCCATAATTCACAATCATTTCAAATTTTCGATTATGCAAAAAAGGCGGGATATAACGTATACATTTGAGTGCACGAACGGTCGTGAGAAACCATATGCACACAAATCCGGACTGCGATGGATACGACAATTACAGGCATTCGGGGGCTCAAAACAGGTTTCGGGTTCTTGCAAGATCGAAGGTAGCGTTTGGAATACGAGAAACCTCTTCGGATCGTTTTTAAGCGATCCGAGATCGTATACGAAGAACATTAAGGCTTATAGAGCATACTCATATTAGAATACTCGGATCGGACGACTAATCCGAATACACATAGCGAATATATATCTGACCTCGTATCGGAGTACTCGTATCGGAGTTATCATGTCGAGAATGCTTACCTAAAATACTTGGAGTACGAATACCTATGTCGAACACATTCATATCGAATATTTTATTTTTTGAATACTTATATCGAGAATACTTATATCGGAATATTTGTCTAATGCTTATATCGAAATATTTAAATCGGATCATCGTCTGCATCAAGCATTTATATCGAATAGTCGAACCGGATGCTCATATCCGAGTTACCAGTTCACTTATATCAAATTCGGAACAATAGTCAAAGGATTCTTAATTATCTTACGAAATAAGGCAAATAGAACAATACAATTAAATCTCGGGGACTGTGGGCCCACCTCGGGTTAAGTCGAAGTGGCTTACGTAAATTATGAACATTTGGCCTTATAATGTCATCTACGAAAGTTTCAGGGTAATCCAATTCCATTGTGGAAGTTACATATGTTCAAACTCACTTTTCCTAACTAAACATAATATACCTAATTCAATTATCTGAATGAAAAAGAGCCAAACATAGGCTCGGATTTCTAAGAGTAGAATCGTCCCAGAGGCTCGTATTCAAACCTATTACAACTAAGACATGCCAAAAAAAAGAAAGGGTAAGCCTTACATACCTTAGTCGCGCCTTACGCTCATCCGATTCAATTCCCGTTTCGCCCCATAGAATCTACAAATGGTCATTTTTACCAAATGTTAACTATAAGGATTTTGGTGTTCAATCTTAAATTAGCACTTGTCTACCGAAATTTCAGCAGCACCTCCCCTGTAAATACAACACCCCGAGAATTTAACTCGGCCACAATATCAACAATAACACCAATAATTATTCATAATATTTCCAGCTCCAAAATATTCCATAGAATAGCCCACACATTATTTTCCAAATTTTCCAACCAACCAATTAGCGATATAACTATTTCATAATTTTTTATTTCCGTAACGAAGTCGAAATTAATACTAACAACATCAATAGAAACATCCTCCACATTCTACAAGTTAACTACATTTATTTTCATCCAAAATTCTCTTCAAATCTCATTCCATAATTCACAATACCAACGGACCAATTTATATCGCTAATTTTCCCGTTCTAATCCGTTAAAACTTTAAATAAACTTGTTAGCAATGAAAAGGAGCCTTATCCATACCTTAAGAATTCAGCCACCACGTTATCACCCTCCTCAGCAAGTTGATTTTTAACTCAAATTGAAGACAACGTTAGCCTGTACTTTTCCTTCATGGGCTTCGGGTTCGGGGCTCGGATTTTGGTCAAAATTGATTTTTCTTCTCCAAGGCTTTTCTTCTCTCTATCTCCAGAATTTTCTGGTTGTTCCAGGTCTTAAAATGAGGAGGGAAGTGCTAAAATATCACTTATATAACATGGGTCATGGGCCTAACCTTGGTTGGGCCAGTTTGGAGCCTAGCTTCCACCTAATCGACCTTTCAGACTTAAAACGTTCATATCTCCTTGTACCGATGTCACCTGGGAACCCACGACCTATGGTTGGAAAGCTAATGCAATTATCTACAACTTATATTTCTTGGTATTTTTCCAAATTCCAAACTTATAATACCGTGTTTGCCCCTCAAAGTCAGGTCACCCGAAAACGTTTTCTTAAAAATATTCGTTTGGAGGGCTTCTACTTTGATTTTGGCCCAGAGGTCCTTCATGAGTTGTGTTTAACTTTACATATGTGATTCATATAACTTGTAACATGTTCCAAAAAAAAAATCTTAACGTGTGTGCCCCACCTCAGCTTACAAATAATCCGACGTTCAAAAATACGGGATATAACAGAAAATGATAATGCTAACGTATGGAATTGTTGATATAGTTTATGAATTTGGAAGAAAAGAATGCATTGTATTGCTTTTGCCAAGTTTGGAAAGTTTTGGGTGGAGTAGTACATTGTTGGAATTGTTTTGAATATTTTGCGAATTGTGTAGAAAGGAATTATTAATGTTTGAATGCATTTTGAATCACTTATGGATATTGTTAGTATGGTTGTTGGTTTGGTTGTTGTTGATTTAGCCGAGTTGAATTCTCGGGGATGTCCAATTTATTGGGGGAAGTGCCGCGAAAATTTACGTAGAAAAAGTAATAACTTGGAATTGTATTCTTCGATGTTTATGGCTAATGTTCGATGCCTATTGATGTTATTGTAGATCGTGAGAAGTCAAGACGTAAGTTCGGATTAGCTTAAGAAGCGGCTAAGGTATGTAAAGCTCGCCCCTTCTTTCTTTGGCATGTCTTAGTTAAAAATAAGTTATGACACGAATCACGAGGTAACTCTACTCTTGCGGTCCGAGCGTGTTTATGATCCATATTTGTTCTTGATATTCATATTCTTAATGTAGTCAAATTATGGTCTTTATGTTTTCCGCATGAATGGATTTCAAAGATTGCATAAAAGTTGTTTTCAAAAAAAGAGTTTATTTCCTAAACGATTCCCCGAACTACGAACGTTCATAACTTTACTTCGAAAGGCTCGGATCGCTTCGATGTGTTCGTAGAAAGTTCTAAAGTGAATTAAGTTTGTAACTTTCCGAGGCGGACTCGGATTGGTTTGGAATATGATTATGATCCTTATGGTTTTGTTGACACGTTTATGGCATGCTATGTTTCCGAATAACGTCCGAAAGATATTTGATATACTATTGTTCGATGTTTCAAATGACATTCCGTTTAGACCACTTCATTAGTCCGTGATTATGATTTTATATGCATATGGTTTCTCACTACTCTTCCGCTCGTGCAAGCTCAATATGTCTTTCACCGAGTCCCGGCCGGTACGTATTCGTGCACATTCCTCTCGCATTGTTCACCGAGTCCCCGTTAGAGGGCCGGCACGCTATATATGTATATATGTATATGATGATGTGATGATGGAGATGGCGGCCATGATGGCATACCGAGTCCCTTGCTAGCCGGGCCGGACACGCTTCACCGAGTCCCTCACTGGTAGGCCGTGCACGGTATGTATATATATATATATATATATATATATATATATATATATATATATATATATATATATATATATATATATATACATGACGATGACATGATTATGATATGATTTACTCACCGAGTCCCTCGGCTGAGTAGGGTACGGTATATATGTACAATGATATGATTTTACTCACCGAGCCCCTCATTAGTAGGTGGGTACGGTATATATGTACGTAATATGATGATACGATTATGATATGATTTTATCTACCGATATATGTATATGCATGACAAATGTTTTTTTCGAAAGGCAAGCCTTATGATTTTTCCGTACTCTTTACTTCAGTATAGTCCCGCTTACTATATTTCATGCTTTACATACTCAGTATTCCGTCTTGACCCTCTTCTTCTTCGGGTCGCGTTTCATGCCGCGTGGTACACCTGCATGAGTTGAAGATATTAGCAAAGTAGATGTTCCGGCGGGATTGGCGAGCTCCATTTTCTGCGGAGGCCTTTGAGTCATTATGATATGATTACATGTTCTATGTTAGAGACTTTGCGAACGTGTGTCGTGGGTATTAGATGTCGGTTATGTAAATGGCTATGTAAGCGATGTATTATTATGCGTTGTGTTATGAGTTTCATATGTTGCAAGATTTTATTGATTCGAGAAAAACGAAAGCATATTGTTCTTCGATAAATTTTCGTTATATATATTTGTGTCATGATTTGAAAGCCGAGATTAGGAGTATTAGGTTAGTCGGCGGGTTCGCTCGGCCCTAAATAAGGGTCGGGTGCCCATCACACCCTAACAGAAATTAGGGTGTGACAAGATTAACCGTCGAATTTTCATAGAATTATTGAGTATTTAAGCAATTTAAGTATCTAAGTGTTAATTATTGAAATTTTGATGTTATGGAATTGTTATAATTATTTTGAACCTTGATTAAGTGGCCTAATTTGAATTCTCAATGACAAATGCTAACTTTAATAACTTAAAAAAGCATAATCTCAACAAAAAAATTAAAAATTAAACTAGACAAGTAAAGTCTACATTTTTCACAAATTCAACATTAATAACATTACGAAGTATATTTAGGTAAGCTAACACATAAACAATGACAATGAACATAAGGTATAGCCATTTCAATCAAAAAAGTAAGAAAAAATCATATCTACAATTTTTTTTGTAATATAAAGTTTTTGTTTTTTCACAAACTCAAGTTCAAACACATTAATAATAATATAAATCCCTAAATTAATGGAACAAACTAACCTAAATAGACTAATACACTACATTAGGCCTAAAACTCTAAAAATATCAATAACATTATAAGAAATAATAAAGCGCTAATTTAATGAAAGAAAGTACTAACCTATTGTTTGAGCGTGGGAGTGGGGCTGTGAAAGTGCAAGCAATGCAGAAAGTAAATGACACACAGTATTTATACTGCTTCGGATCCAAAGTTGATTTTACTTTGTTGCCCTTGGGTTGCAAGGGTATTCTCTGCAGCCCTTTGTAAATTGGTTTGGTACAATGGTTTGATTGAATAGAGCTCCTACATCTACACTCAAACTCTCATAATCTTTTGATACAATGCCTCATCAACTATATTTTATCTCTCCTCACTTTTTATTTACACAGTGGATCACTAAGAAATACATTGTTTATGAAAAGTAAAGCAAAGAACTTTAGAAGGTTGAGACGAATGTATATTTGTTCTCGTCAATTGAGCCTCCTTATATAGTCTTGAAAAGTAGATGGTTTAGGATCTTTCACAGAGATGGCAACCCTAGAGAATTGATCCTTAGAGATAGGAATTGATTGATCCCATTTCCGGGAATAAGGATAGAGCTATTCATAATTTATTGCTTTCCTCGTAGAAGTATATTGCATCCATCAATATCTTGACGTGGAATCTTCATTTCCTTGTTTGGTACTAGCGCGATCTTGACTCCAGATTTTCTTTGATTGTCCTTCCTTGATTTGCGGATGCTTGGTACTTGTCTCCTTAATTGGATTTAGCCGTAGATACTGGAAAGAATAGTTTTTTTCCTTTCATTCACATGATATTCCCTTCCTTTGTTTATTTCTTGATCCCTATCTTTGAATATGCTTTGTTTTGGAGTCCTTCATATTTTTTACATTTTCCTCTTTAGTCCTCTTTTATTTTTGTGCCTGCAAAATATATTATTGACACCTAATTTTGGCCCTCCAATAATTTTATTTAATTATCCGGAGTTCTTGAATCTCGGATAGAGTGAAACGTGTGTATTTATAAAACCAAAATGACTTTTACAAAATTATTTTGATAATATTTTGCCATTTAATTTGGAAAAATAATTTCAAATATATATTGTAGGTCATTTAAAATATTTTGCATATTTTCCCTTAAATATTTAAGTATCTGTTAAAAATTAATTCAAAATCGTGTAGAACAATTATTCAACTAATTGTTTAAATTATTAAATATCAAATTGACAAGTATTTCACTCTGTTAATTCAAGAAAATTGGTTAATAAAATAAGTTAATCAATTGCATCTCAATTTTATAATTTATTTGGCCGCAATGGAATTTATTCTCAAAATTGATTGCAATTGCTTGCTATGTGTTAATTGTGGCTACAATTAAAATATTCAATTGCTTGTTAGGTGCTTAATTGGGGTTGTAATTGAAATAATTCAATTTATGTTATGCTTTTGGTCACATTTGAAAAGGGTTAATCAGTTTCCGCTTTTTAATTTGGCTATCATTGAAATGTTTAATTAATTGTCATACAGTTAATTTCGGCCATTTGTTTAAATTAATCAAATTGCACATTTTTTCCTAATTTCGGCCATTTGTTTAAATTAATCAAATTGCACATTTTTTCCTTTCATATATATATATATACACGACATTTACGTGTATCTACACATACATACATGTGTAATGTGTATATACACATATGTTAGTTGGGCTATTTCTTTTCCCCCCTTCAAAATTTGGCCGAGTCCAGCCCAATAGGATCAGGCGCGGCCCAAGGGCCACTTATACACAAAAACATATATACAAAACACAACCAAACGACCCCTTTATTTTTCGCATAAGGGTTTCAAAGGGAAACCCTAATGCCACCTAATTTTCTCGCCGCCACCACGTCATGGTAGCCGGAAAAGGAAAGTTTTCAAGCCAACTCAGGCCTTTGTAGTCAATGTTAGTCCTTTTTGGGCAAAGCATTTAATGTTTTTCCATCTCTCAATCTCTACTCAGCCAAACAAGGTAAAACCCTATACTCTCTCTTACTTTTCTGCAATTCACGGTCAAACTAGGACGAAACGTTAATGGTTTTTGTCCATTTGTTTTGTGAATTAATCCTTGCAAAAAACGCATTGTCCCACATCAAAAAATAGGGGTAAGGGTTTCAGATTTGGGGTTCCCCGTAGCTCTTTTCAAAACATCAATACACAAGTATATTAACACACAAGTCTCAAATCTAAGCAAAAAGACCTAATTTAACTAGGGATTTAGTAATTGTTGCTGAAACCTTTAACTAATTAGGTTTAAGTTTAAAATTTTAAATTCATTTCTTGTTTGTGATTGAGTTTCGATGAGAAGCAAGGATTTCAACTCCAAATCTCAACTAAGGCTGCGCATAAGAAAGGTAAATGCTCTTCCTTTCTTTACCTTTTTTTTTTTTTTTTTTTTTTTTTTTTTTTTTTGTATTTTTAGTTTGTTTTATGTTTAGTTTAGTGTTACGTATTTATTCACATGTGTTGTTGGTAGCTTGTAGCTTAGTTTTCATATGCTCATCTATTTAATCTCTGTTAGTGTAATTTAAGTAGTAAAGTATTTGTTTCTTTTCTGGTTAGTTCTATTGTAGTCAGTTAATTGTTGTGTACTTATGTAGACTAGGCATTAATGGTAATAGTAGTGGTATTAGTAACATATTAACCAGTTCATGACTTAAAATTGGTAGAATGGAATCTTTGTATCTAGCTAGGTTCATTAAAGTTATAAATGGGAATTCACTTTTCCAGTTATGTAAATAATCATTAGGAGTAGATTAGCACATCTTACAGTAGTTTTAAGAGGTTTCAAAAACTTGGATGCAAGTAACAACCTAGTGAAGTTCAGAACCTCTTTTGTTAGAGAGTAATGAGAATATAAACTAAGTTCAACAGATTTGGATAGGCACAAGTCAATGGTTGTTCATAATAAGTCTTGCTGCTATGATTCCTCACTAGCTAAATGATAATGAAATCCTGGTTGTCCTTTATTTGGTTTGTGGTCTTACCCTTTTTGATAATATTGATTATGTGTAAAGAAGCTTGTGTCTTGTTGAGTTTTAGGCTAAGTTTGATTTTGTTCCCTTTCCTAAAATAACTGAGTTGAGTAGGAGTTTAGAATGCCTTGACAATATGTGTTTGTTCTTTTTTTTTTTTTTGTTCTTTTTTTACATTGTTTGAGAATAGGAAAATAGGGTATTTGGGGTTGAACTTGTGTGAATTTTTAGAGGCTTGAATTGGCATGGCTATTGATTTATATGAAACTAGTCTCATATGTCAAAAAGCATGACTCAATTTCTGGAACATGGAAGAATATACAAGGGCGTGCATTTGTTGTACACTTAAAGCATATAAAGTGCATATCTTTGTACATACCAAAGTGCGTCAAATTTTACAAGTTTGAATATCATGTATGTCTGTGCGTCTCAATATTTTGCTCTTCTTTGTTCGAGTTTCTTGTGTAATATGTAGTTGTACCTACATGTTCTACACCTCTATCTTCACATGAGCTTGGGCCTGTTTGGTGTATGTAAGTATATGTTGGGCATATTGGGTATATAACCCATGTATACCTTTATATATATATATATATATATATATATATATATATATATATATATATATAGATTGAGTGTACTGAACATATATATTGTATGCCTTGTTGAGTTAAGGGGTTAGTTGGGCCTATCCTTGACTTGTCACTTCCTCAGAATTCGTATTGGGCTTGTATATGACTGATCCTGTTTGTGTATTGACCTGGGCTTTATCTGCCATTTTTTCTGTCCGCTTGGGCTTGTCGCTGCACTTTAATAAACTGGGCCTGTCTGTTTCTCAGTTTAAAAAATATATGATGTGCGTATTTTATTGATTCGGGATTAAATGATTATATTTCTTTAAGTGTTGATTAAGTGAACTAACAAGTATAGATTCTTTCTAACCTGCATTTTTCATTCCCCCCTTCGTTATCTTGCATGGAAATACGTCAGGCCATTCGGGCGATTCCACATGAGCCACTGTTGGGCCTAAAGCCTAACATTCCTTTCTCATCAAGTCCGTCTAATAGAAGGCCCAACTGAGGGTGAAAATGACATCTAGTGGGCTTCGATAGGCCCACTAGCCTAAATTATCTCCTTTCATTTTTATAAAATTGTATATGTACATGGATGTAAAGAATGCCTGTAAAATTATTGGAACCTGAATGTTTAGAATTAGATAAATCGCGTAGAAAGGTTAGGAAACTCTCAAAACAATTTTCGAACTTTGACTTAAAGAATAGATGATGTATTAAAATGTGGTAAAAGACTCTTACCTAAACTTGATAATATTTTTGTAAATTGAAAATGATACACGGATATATGTATGCATACGAGTATTAAAAAATGGAAACTATTTTGAGCCTTTGTTTTAAAGACAAAAATCTGAACTGATTTGTGTACTGAGATGAAACCAAAACAGATATCAAAAAACGAGTAAGTGAAGCATTTTTAGAGATTTTCAAAATAACATAAGGTTTCTTTCAAACCTTTTGGGCCCAAGCCCAAACCTTAAGTTGAAAAATAAGAGGAAAAACACTTAAACCTTAACTTGGGTAAAGGTTTAAAGTAGAGTAAGGTTGACCTAAAATGGATAGGAATTAAATAAAAATGCAAAACCTTCATTTATCTACTTGTCGAACCTATGGTATATTTATAAAGGTAAACATACACTCAAATTGTTTTCAATAAAATTTATACGGACTAAAGACATGACATTGGACACAAATTAGTTGAACTTTACTTAAGACAAATCTGAAGTCTGTTTTTTGGTCCGAAAATGAAATGACTTGAATCCTTATATACATTTCCAAAGGAAATCCAACTCCTTTTATCACTAAATAAAGGAATTTTTTTACCAAAAAATGTTTATGATATGCCATGACAGTTTTACAAGAAAGAAAACTCTTTTAGCAAATAATTACAATTAATAACACATGGAAGCTTGTAGGTCAACCGTATTTTACGGATTCTTAATAATAGGGTGCTTAAAACATTTCCTAGGATATCACTAGAACCCTTACATCAAACTCTAGTTTAAAAGATTTTTTTCTCTTATTGGATAAGCCTATCACACCTCAACCTAGGTGAGGCGTAACCGGCACTCGATACCACACTCGGCCCGAGTGAACCACTCTATATTTGCAACTCTGGAGGGATAGCCCTCAACTTAGGCCGATAGGGCGTACTAGCACATAGACAATACCAATCGGTCGACAAGGCCACAATCTGGATAAACATAAACACTAACTATCTCGTCTGAACTGGGCACACACACCCAAAACATATATATCTAACTGAGCAAGCCGATGAGGATGCTATGACAGTAACAAAACCAACAATACCAAAATAGGTATATATAAGCCGGCAAGGCTATCACACTGCACACTATGCACAGGACTCGTCTACAAGCCTCTAGAGAAGCATAACTGAATCATGGATGGGACAGGGCCCCGACCTACCCATGATGTCTATAAACACAAAAAGAAAACTCTACATAGACACAGCGGCAACTCCGAACAAGAGGGAGCTCACTAATCAGTTGATATTAAGTCCTGTCTACTGGGGAGGTCTGTCAGTCTGTCTATCTATAACAGGGTTCTATGGTCGGTCCGTGACCCCTAGATGCCAAAGGCGTCCTTGGGGTGATCTCGTAGTTCCTACGAGGTGGAGATGATGGGGTCGGTCCATGAATTTTCCTTCCTTTTCTTTTGCCGTATTTCGCTCAAAGGGTTGAAGGGAGATAGTGCATCAAGTTGTTCGCAAGGGCCCCGCTTACAAGATTTCTCGTTTGTTAATTTCCTGTCTTGGTGGGAGGGAGATAAGGATATCTCGTCTTAACAATGAATCAAATGAAAGTGAAAGAAAGCGAATTTCACACCTTTTTCCTTTTCGACGGACCAATCATTCCCTCGAAAAAAATCCGAGCTCTTCCTTATTATTTCTATTTTTTGTATTTATTACTTTTTTTTATTTACAAATTTCTAAATAAAAAAAGCAAATTCTATAAAAAATTTGAAATACTAAATAATCTAAACTAAAATAATCAAAATAAATTTAATTGAAATAATTCCAAAATCAAAAAAATACTACTACTAGATTTCTAATGGTGGTTTTAATGAATAATTCATCAATGACGAATAAAAAATGCGGCACCCCTGACAAAAGGGACATCAGTACGAAATGATGTACCGAGTATGTTAGACAATAGATAACTGAAACTGAATTGTAACTGAATCTGAAATACGTAAATCTACTGAAATAAACAAGGATTAGAGAAACCTGAGAAGTACATCTATCTGCCTCTACTCAACTCACAAGCAACTGTACTATCCAGTCTACCCAGCCATATCTGAGGCTCGGTGCGAACTACCCATCCATGCGTGGCTCGGTGCATCTCTACCCCGCCATAGATGGCAATGTTCTTTTGATAGTCGTTTCTGATTTGAAATATGTCAAGTTTGAACTGAGATATGTGAAGATGACAACGTGTCACTTTATACCTTTCTCTAGGATCATGAACACAAGAAGCTGATAAGAGTCTCTCAGAAATACGACACAACACTAGGGATGTTATATTCCTCTAAGATAAGCTCTAGCTGATAATCTCGCTATATGAAGTTCGTTAAGCTCTTACTTTGTAAAATCTCAATGACCATAAGGCCAGGCAATCTGTCTTACTGACCCGTCGGCCAGGTAAATCTTTCTCACTGACCCGTAGGCCAGGCATATTCGTCCCCCTGACCAAGTGGCTCGGCTAAAAAAATATATGTATATCGTGCTGTACATCAAGTGTACATTGAAATATATGAAGACGTCAACATCTCTCTTTCTAACTCTTCTACTAACAGTGAACTAAGGAGCAAATAGAAATCCTTCGGAAGATATAATACCACATCTATAAGCGTTACACCTCTATGACAACTCTAATCAATAGTTCTCTTTCTTTATGATTCGATAAATGCTCACTGTCTATGGATCATGCCAAGAAAACAAAGGATAGAAATTACATACCTCTTGTCGCCAATATGCACTCAATAACAAATTCGCCTCAATTAGCACTTCAACCTAATCAATGACAACACGTTCATTAACTAAATGAATACTAATACAAGGTATATCAATGATAACTAGTCTCAAAAAAAGAGTTGGGAAGCATTTCCCCTATTTCATAACCATCCCAACTCAATAAATAACATCAAAAACAATCTCCCTTACCCTCTTCTAACTTTCAAGCACAAACAACACAATTATAAACTCAAAACAACCCAATGTACATTCGTATACCAACACTTGTATACATTTCATTATTTTTGTGTTTACATAGTATAACAGCAACAGCAACTACTACAACTACAGCCAATCCTCGTGGTTTTCCACCCCACAAAACAATTCATAACAATCACCTAACAGCCCACACGATGACAACAATAATTTATCCTATTTCCGATATAACTTTCGTATTTCTTTCTTGGATAACTCAAATACATCTAGGAGAGAGGATTTATTACCTTATATGCCAAGAAATACTCTTATTCAACTTACTTCACTATGAAGAAATCTCCGGTTTTTGTTGGAACTCGTGAACAAAAATCTGTATAGAATAGAATTGTTGCGCGTCGCCTTTTCCAACAAGAAGGATCGAAGAAGTAGCTCATTTATTAACAATAAATCTGATTTCACCCTCAATACTCTACTAGCGTGGTTACCTTATGTTGTTGCAAAGGATAAAAATTTCAGACTACTATGATTGCTAAAAGTCACTAAATGAGGAGCCCGTTTGGATTGGCTTATAGCTTAAAGCTGTTTGCAGCTTATAAGCTGAAAAAAATAAGTTGGGGTAGTCCAACTTATTTTTTTTTTTTGGCTTATAAGTTTGTTTTCGCCTTATAAGGCTTTAGATAAACTAAGTTAAATGGGTCCAATTATTTTTTGAGCTTATTTTAAGCACAAAATGACTTTAGCCGACCAAAACACTCAAAAAAAAAGTGAAAACGACATAAGCCGACTTATAAGTCAATCCAAACGGGCTCGAAAGCTTAAAGGTAAGAATATATACCAATCTAGTAAGATCTTACCAACAATACCTATACTTGGGGAGTCTTGATAATTAAGAGTATTGTTTGTAGTCATAGGGGATCTTTGACTTGAAGGAGTTTAGTCATGAAATGAAGACACCAATCTCTCTAAGAGACACATGGCTAATAATAAGAAGATACCTTAGACATTAAGTCCACTACACTAACGTAAGTACTCCAATATTAATTAGTATTATTATAATACTCATATTCCTTAATGCACACTAACTAACTAACACTAATTTAATATAATACCAATAATTATTATGACTACATATCAATACGTACACATTTCCAACCGCCTTCATCATACTTTTATGTTCTAAATCATTTCTGGACTTCATCTTTTTATACATCGAGCTCTTTATTTGCAAACTTGAATATAACAAACATTTTTCGAGTCTCGGGTCTACTTACATGCATCTAGTACCTCAAGCCCTAGCCCAAAATCTCGGGGTATTAAATCAATGAAACTTATACTCTCTGATTCGCGTCACCTCTAACCTTCACAATACTTACTTATCACTTGTTGAAAATAACAAAAATACTTATAACCATAAAATTATTCTTGTCCTTGAATTTATGTCGATTAAATTTCTACAAATCCAACGTACAAAAGTACCAGATGCAACGTCACCCTTTTACCTTGGTTTTCCTAATTTCCCTTATAAATTAGGTGGCGACTCTAAAAATACGAAAATCTAAATATAGTCTACAACCTCTTAGTAGCTTTTATGCCTAGCGTATAAGTGAACCGTAATAGATGGTGACTCTGCTGGAGAGTTTTTAATAGGTTCTAACCGTAAGGGTTTTAATATAATGTGATTTAATAGTGATTATTTGCTTAATTGTTTACTTTTTTGTATATATAAATGTCATTGCATGCATATCATAAACTCCGCCACCTCTGGTAAACAATTGCATTATTTCAAAACGGGACACGCGGGATCGCGGTCTAGCCTTCACTAAAAAACCCAAAACATTTCTTCGGAATAGATTGAACACGGAGTTGGCATGCATTCGTCCAACAGCCGACAACGGTTCACCTCGTGTAGTTCGCTCGAGTCCAGTCATTTGAAAAGCCCACTCTAGAATTTCCTAGGATAGAGCAAAGCCAAATTCCAACGGACTAGCGCATGCTTACCTAGATTGATTTTTGATATTTGAGACGTATCTAAAACCCATTAGGGAGACTACCTTGTGTCAAGACGGTCCATGACCCAAAAAACACCGTATCCCACTATGTGCTAATTTAAAACATTTTATGTGCCTATGAGCTAAACCATTGTCCATGGGGAGGGGGTGGGGGGAATTAGCCGTGATTTGTTTTGTAGATGCATACCAACTTGACATGCTAAAGATTTGGTGGGGTTGGATGACCGGGGATGAACACATGAATTATTTAGGAAATTTACCCTCCTTGTTGACTATGAAGGGTTATAGTGAGTTAAGCGAGGTGATTGCCGAATATTGGGACCGAGATAGAATGGTGTTTTGGTGTGGAGATGACATAGAGATGGCCTCAACTTTAGAGGAACTTTGTGATATCATAGATAATATTGGGACCTACCTAAAAAGGAAGAAGAAACCTGAAAAAAACCTTCTTATCCCATATAAGCCTACCCCCAGCCAAATATTAAAAATGTTATTCCTCTTCCATGCCAATTGGATATTCAGTCCAATCGTAGCCTTTAGGGATGTATACAATAGTTCTGGGACCCCAAGAGGATTTTTAGAATACTCCACAGAATTCAAAACCTTTGCTGAGTGGGAAACTACCCGACCTCTAGCCTTTTCCATTTGCCTACTAGGACTCATGGTGTTCCCAAAAGATAGAACCAAGCCATAGATAGTCGAGTCATTTTTTGGATGCAGATCTTTAGTTTCGTTAGGAGGACGACTATTTATTGCTAACATTGTTTGTTCACGATGATAAAGCAGGTGAAAACAAATCGTCAAAGAAACGGGTTGAGCTCTAGAGTCCACACAAAGACTAGAGCACCACAAGGATGACCCGATTGAGTCAAAAGAGCTACAAAGAACAAAATGCCACAAGGGCAAATATTCTAGCAAAGAGCAGTAGGAAAGGACAAAAATGCCACAAGGGAAAACATTTATCCAAAAGGGCTACAAAATGATACAAATGCCACAAGGGAAAATTTTCAGCCAAAAGGGCTATAAAATGATACAAATGCCACAAGGGCAAATATTTAGCCAAAAGGGCTACAAAATGACACAAATGCCATAAGGGCAAATATTACGCCAAGAGGGATATGAAAGGACAAAAATACCATAATGGCAAATATCTAGCCAAAAGGGCTACAAAATGACAAAATGCCACAAGGATGACGATCACGCCAAGAGGGTCACAAAAGAACAAAATGGCATATCTGACCAAGAGGGTCACAATCAACATGAAGGATGAAAGAAAGACGACCTAGCCAAAGGGGACCATAGCTGTCATTTGCATGCCAAGAGGGCCATTTCATTCAAATATTTGCATGCCGAGAGGGTCATTCATACAAATTGCCAAGAGGGTCATTCATACAAACACTGTCGAGAGGGCCATTCATACAAAATGTTAAGAGGGCCATCCATACAAACTGCTAAGAGGGCCATTCATACAAACTGCTAAGAGGGCCATTCATACAAACTGCCAAGAGAGTAATTCATATAAACTACCTAGAGGGCCATTCATACAAACACTGCCAAGGGGGCCATTCATACAAACATTACTGAGAGGGCCATTTTATTCAAACATTTGCTTGCCGAGAGGGCCATTTATAAAAACACTGCTGAGAGGGCCATTCATACAAACACTAGTGAGAGGGCCTTTTATATAATTCGCTAAGAAGGCCATTCATACAAACTGCCAAGAGGACCATTCATACAAATTGCCAAGAGGGCCCTCTCATGCAAACAATGACCGGAGGAGGTCAAACGAATCAAATAAAGGCCAAGAGGGCCATTCCATGCGAACAAAGATCGAAGGAGGTCAAACAAATGGAACACAACCAAGAAGGCCATGACATCACAAGATCACGCAAGGGTGGTAAAACAAAAACACAAGGCCAAGATGGTCATTTGAATTAAGCGGTGTCAAAAAGGCCACCTCACAAGTCCGAACAAGGAATGGTACAACCAAAATCACGCAAAGGTGGTAAAGACAAAACAAAGACCATGTTGTCAACCACAATGTTACCTTGTAGATGGAAGCAGGTTAGCAGTCACCAAGGAGAGGAGCAAGCCGATCAAATCAGACCCAGACGCATGGGGAGTAAACGTGGAACTTTTTCTTATGCAGCCGATCGAGATAAGGTCCCCATGAGAGTCAAGCTCTCCGGCGAGAAATTGGAAGATCACTCAACCCCGTGCTCGGTCGGACAAAATTTACTTTTTTGATTTATTTGCTTTCTTTTCAAAATCCCCGCAACCGATCGGGCACACACAAAAAAACACAAAGGCATTCCCGCATAAGAGATACCCTTTTCTCCCGATCGAGTCAAATTACAGGTGACTTGATTCCCAAAACCAAGGATATTTAGGTGGACTCAATAGCAGAGAGTCAGTCACACTCCAACAAACCACTCCGAACATCTCAGTTTTGACGCTGAAAGGTTCGGGATTTGTTTGAAACTTGCATTTAGAAGTCTAATTAAGTCGAACTACAAATGACTTGAACTCTCATATAGCCTAAGATATGTAAGAAACCCAGAGACCAGGGTCCAGTTATAAATTTGCAAAAATTTCATGGAAAAAGAGATGTAGTTTGAAATTGGTCGGCCAAAATCAGGTTTGTCAAATTTTGATGATCAGGGATGGGCTTGCCATCCCCGAACAGCGAAAGGGAAATTTTTGAAACATAATTTTGGCCCTCCAATAATTTCATTTAATTATCCGGAGTTCTTAAATCTCAGACGGAGTGAAACATGTATTCTTATAAAACAAAATGACTTTTAAAAAATTATTTCGATAACATTTTGCCATTTAATTTGGAAAAATAATTTACAAATATATATTGTAGATCATTTAAAATATTTTGCATATTTTCCCTTAAATATTTCAGTATTTGTAAAAAATTTATTCAAAATAGTTTAGAACAATCATTCAACTAATTGTTTAAATAATTAAATATCAAACTGACAAGCATTTCACTCCGTTAGTTCAAGAAAATTGGTTAATAAAATAAGAAAATCAATTCATCTCAATTTTATAATTTATTTGGCCGCAATGGCACTTACCGCAATGGCATTTATTCTCAAAATTGATTACAATTGCTTTTTATGTGATAATTGTGGCTACAAATAATATAGTCAATTGCTTGTTAGGTGCTTAATTGGGGTTATAATTGAAATAATCAATTTATGTTATGCTTTTGGTCACATTTGAAAAGAGTTACTTAGTTTTCGCTTTTAATTTGGCTATAATTGAAATGTTTAATTAATTGCCATACTGTTAATTTCGGCCATTTGTTTAAATTAATCAAATTGCACGTTTTTCCCTTTCATATATACATATATACACTGATATACATGTATATACACATATATACATGTGTAACGTGTATATACACATATATACAAGTGTAACGTGTATATACACATATATACAAGTGTAACGTGTATATACACATATGTTGGCGGGCCATTTTCTTTTCCCCTTTGAAATTCGGTCGAGTCCAGCACAATAAGACTAGACCCGGCCCAAGCACTACTTATACACACAAACATATACAAAAAACACAACCAAACGACCCCTTTATCTTTTCACATAAGGGTTTCAAAGGGAAACCGTAATGCTGCCTCATTTTCTCGCCGCCACCACGTCATGGTAGCTAGAAAAGGAAAGTTTCAAGCCAACTCAGGCCTTCGCAGTCAATGTTAGTCTCTTTTGGGAAAAGCAATTAATGTTTTGCCCTCTCTCCACCTCTACCCAGGCAAACAAGGTAAAACCCTATACTTTCTCTTACTTTTCTGCAATTTACGATCAAACTAGGATGAAACCCTAATGGTTCTTGTCTATTTGTTCTCAATGGCTATTAGTTTTCAATGAATCACAAGAATTCAGGAGGAATCCTTGCAAAAAACGCATTATCCCATATTAAAAAATAGGGGTAAAGGTTTCGGATTTGGGGTTTTATATAAAGAACCTGATAGCTCACTTCAAAACATCCATACACAAACATATTAACACACAAGTCTCAAATCTGAGCAAAAAGACCTAATTTAACAAGGGATTTAGCAATTTTTGCTGAAACCTTTAATTAATTAGGTTTAAGTTCAAAATTTAAATTCATTTCTTGTTTGTGGCTGAGTTTCGAGGAGATTAAGGATCTCAACTCCAAATCTCGACCAGGGCTGCGCATAAGAAAGGTAAATGTTCTTCCTTTCTTTTCTGTATTTTTAGTTTGTTTTCTGTTTAGTTTAGTTTAGTGCTAAGTAGTTATTCACATGTGTTGTTGGTAGCTTGTTTCTTAGTTTTCCTAGGCTCATCTATTTAATTTATGTGATTAGCATGCCCCTATGCTTTTATTTGAGGTCTGGGTACTGTCAAAATATATATCTATTGGAGATTTGTTGTCTCACTAGCATAATAAGAAATTAACTGTGCTTGATCCTGTTAGGCTATGTGTCATGGAGATACTCGTAAGGACACTGCTTTGCTTTCAAATCTAATCACTTACACACTTTTTTATTCAAATGTAGAGCTCTTTGATATTGATATGCTTACTAAGATAACTCAACATGATAATTCTACTTGGTTAGTCAGTCTATATGCCTTAGTAATACATAACAGCTGTTTCTTGATGTATGAAGACCAATATTGATATCCGTGCCTATATATATTTGATTTGGTTAGTCATTACTGTCTAAGATCAGCTTTTTCTTGTACTGGAGTTAAACTTGTGTTTCTATGTTCATATGGAACCAAGTCTGAAACTAGGACAAACTTTGAAGTCTGCCT
Organism: Lycium ferocissimum; assembly: GCF_029784015.1. Taxonomy (NCBI): domain Eukaryota; kingdom Viridiplantae; phylum Streptophyta; class Magnoliopsida; order Solanales; family Solanaceae; genus Lycium; species Lycium ferocissimum. The sequence continues at coordinate 39,752,872 of NC_081342.1, read as the reverse complement.
ACTGTTCCTTGGTGTATTTTCTACTGAATGCTATCATGTATGTAATGTTTAATGTACTTGTATGGATAAATTGTTAGGTTAAATGCAAAACAATGTTAATCCTCACTCTTATCATGTCCCTTTGTAATGACCCGCTTGGTTATTATAGTCTTTTCGGTACTTTTAGACCTTTTCCCAATCTTGTTAGCTCACTTTTGACCCAAGGGGACTGTTGATGCGCTTTCTGAGGTGTTCGGAATTGATTTGGTTGACTTTTTGGTAAAATTGGGCTTTAAGCGGAAAAGAGTTGACTCAAAGTTGACTTTTGGCTAAACGGACCTTTTTCAAAAATCTGTCGATTCTGAGAGATCCGGATGGTCATTTAGAACTTGTTTGCATATTTGGTTCGGTTCCAAATGCACTCAGGTGCATTTTGGGACTTGGGTTGGGAAGTTGGAATTGAGGTATCAGGGGTTGACTTGGTCAACGAGGCCTCTGTTAGAAATTTTGAGGCCATGAGTACGTTTGTAGCATGTTTTTATGTATATGCATATCCGATATGTGAGCAGATGGCCTCAGGAGATAGTCAAAAATTTGGGTCGAGTTGTGAAAACTTGGGATTATTCTGGTGTCTGGTGCTAGCTTTGGCGGCACCAGCACCGTGGCAGCGGTGCTGCTGTAGCGATCACCCTACGGTTGAAGCGACCTATGCATTTTGGGCATGACCGCTTGATTTTTAAAGTTGACGAATTTTTCTCTTACTATAAATTTTATTGTTGCCGGTATCGGTCATGGGACCGCCGAAGCAGTAACGCTGAAAAGGCCTACTGGTCGCGGAAGTAGGTGTCGAGCAGTTAATTTCATTAAATGAGTGTTAAAAGCCCTAAGTCCCTCATTTATTACTATTCCAAAATCCGAGCTATTGGGAGCAATCTAGGTGATTCTTGGAGGAAATTCTTGGTGGTAAGTTTTCAAAGCATAAGTATGACATGTGCCTCATCGTAGTAATGAAGTGTTGGAGACGTCCCATGGTGTTTTGAAGGGCACAAACCATGGAAAGTACGTAACAACGAAGAAAAAGGGTGAATTACGACCTCGTAAGTCGTAATCGGGAAAGAATATTTTGAAACACGAGGATATGGCCATTATCAGTATAATCAATGACGAATATCATGTATGGAGAGTTTCGGAATATTTCGAGATCGAGTAGAATGAAGGAAATAAGCTCGACGAAAATTTGGGAAATACTGGGCGAATTTTTAGTCAACTTTGGAGGCGCATATCTCATAGTATATGTGGAGTTTTAAGGTGTTTTAAAAGCCTAAGATGAAGTTCGTCGAGTCTAGTTTGTAATGCAACAAACCGTTCATTGATAGGACATCGAGTAGAGAATTACGTACGTTACAAACTGAATTGTCGACGCGAAACAACATTCTGCAAGTACCGCTACAAAGACCGCTACGATCGTAGCTACAGTGAAACCGACTTTGGCTTTTTTTTTTTAAAAAAAGGGACATAAACCTCTTTTTTTCAGCACAAAAAAGTTCCAAAATTTCCAGAAAATTCAGCCCCTCTCCCTTCCTTTCTACATAATTAAATTGAGGGATTTTATGGCTAATTGAAGGAAAAAGATGGAGAAGGTAAGGTTCCACCTCTTTTACCTATGTTATGGATGATTTGTGCATGATGTGGAGTATGAAAATGAATGGAAATCATGAAAGTATGGTGTGTGAAGTGTGGTCGTGTATATGTTGGTTGATGTAGGTATGATGAATAAATTTCATTTAGTGTTTGGTTGATGTTATTATGGATGGCTTGTGTATGTTTTGGCATGTAGAAATCAATAAAAATCATGAAATTGGTGCATGTTGGTGTTGGCCGAATAGGGGCTGTTTTTTGTAGCTTATAGCGAATTGATTTTACTTAGTATTTTGGTCGTTGTTGTCATGAATTATGTGATGAGAATGAAGGTATTGAATGATTCAAGTTGAATATGTAATTGTTGTGTGGTGGTCGTGTATGTGTAGCGTAGTGTAGAAGTGAAGACTTAATTTTATGTAGTGCAATTTGGTTGTTGTGTTATGGATTATGTGAAGAAAATGAAAGTTTAATGGTCCAAATTGAAGTGTGATTGTTGTTGGGCTGTTTTAGAACTAATGTGATTCTAGTATGGTTTCTTGTATTTAGAATAATAATGTTGTTAAAGTATGGCTTGTTGGTGTAGTTGATAAATTTGGAAGGAAGAAATGTATTGTTGATTGTTTCCATGGACTTGGAAGGTTTCGGGTTGCCTTGTGTATTTGATGGGCTGATTTGAATAATTTTGTGGATTGTTGGAAATGTTATTGAATCATGTTTGAATGGTTTTGGATTGGTATTTGAACGCGTGAGCAATGATGTTGGATTGATTATATATGTTGATTTGAACGTAATTGGAATGTCGTCGCATTGTGCGAAAGAAGGTTGTTGATGTTAAAGTGCGTTTTGAATTAATGGTTGATGTTGTTAGAATGTTTGTTGGTATTGTTGTTGATGAATTTGGCCGAGTTAAATTCTCGGGGTTGTTGAATTTATAGGGGAGATGCTTGCCCAAATTTACTCGTAGATAGAAATGATGGCTTGGGATTGAATTCTTCGATGCATATGACTAATGTTTGGTGTCTAATGGCGTGTTGTACATTTTGAGAAGCCGAGACTTGAGTTTGGATTAGCTTAGGAGGCAATCAAGGTATGTAAGGCTTACCTTTCCTTCTTTTGGCACGTCTTAGATATGAGTAAGGTATGATATGTTATAAGCCTTGGGGGTAATTCTATTCGAAAAATCCGAACATGTTTATGATTCATATTCGCTTTGTGATGTTGGCATCCTTAATATGGTTAAGCTATGATCCGTATGTCCTTGATATGATTGGATTTGAAATGCTATGTACACGGTTTGTTCCGAAAGGATCTTATGTCTTTTGTATGACTAAATTTCAAAAGTTGCATAAAAGTTGGTTTTTAAAAAAAGAGTTTTGTTCCTAAACGATTCCGAAAACTACGAACGTCCGTAACTTTCACAAACAGAACCGGATGACCTTGATATGCTCAAAAATGATTCCATGATGTATGATGACTATGTTTTCCATAGGCGGGCCCGGCTCGGGTCGACACCCGTTCGTGGGTCCTGCGACTCTCCTTATGTACTTCTGATGATTTTTGAAAGGATATGCAATGACTATTATTTCGATTTCAAGTACGATCATTTTACTTATCTTTTGATTTTGTAATAATGATTCGATAACATAGGATGACTATGATTTTCGTAGGCGGGCCCGGATTGGGTTGACGCCCGTCCGTGGGTCCCGCGACTTTTCTTTGTGTAGTACTAACGACTTTTTGAAAAGAACTTAATATGACTACCTTTTCGACCCCTGAGTATGATTATATATTTGTTTGTTGAGTCTGAAATGTTGATTCGTATACTTATGATTCCGATACGTGACTATGATTTCTGAAGTTCGGTTTGATATGTTCCCGAGTGGTATTTGGAAGAAAATCTGATTTGACTACTGTTGTGGCTTATAAACGATGGTTCGTTTTGATTAACCTATTAAGTCTTTGAAAATGTTTTAAAAGTATTTGGTTACTCACGATTCTGTTCGTGCGTTCTGTTGTTACATTTGCCGCTGGGTTCCTGGCCGCGGTAAGTGCATACGTGATATTACCGCTGGGTTCCTGGCCGCGGTATGTGTATATGTGATATTACCGCTGGGTTCCTGGCCGCGGTATGTGTATATGTGATATTACCGCTGGATACTTGACCGCGGTATGTGTGATATTGACTGCTGGATACTTGACCGCGGTATGTGTGATATTGACCGCTGGATACTTGACCGCGGTATGTGTGATATTGACCGCTGGATACTTGACCGCGGTATGTGTGATATTGACCGCTGGATATTTGACCGTGGTATGTGTGTATATGTGGTATGTGATATGTGATAATGTGATGATATGATCTTATTTGCCGAATCCCTCACTATGTGTGTGTGACACGATATGTGTATATGTGATTTTGACACGGATTATGATCGGTCGGTTAATGTCAGCTTATATGATTTGTTCTATTTCCCATATATATGAGACAGAAACGTTTTACAAAAGAAAGCTAAGCATTTTGGCATTCAGATTATCACATTTGTCTTCTGTACCGCCTATGTATGATTTGTACTTCAGGTGCAAGCCCTTTGGTATTCTTGATTTCTATGCTCATTTTCTGCACTCCTTACTTCGGTTATGACCTCGTTTTCTGTATGCTATGCTTTACATGCTCAGTACATATTCCGTACTGACCCCCTTTCTTCGGGGGCTGCGTTTCATGCCGCGCAGGTATATACAGATGAGTAGAAGATGTTCCAGCGGGATTGGCGAGCTCCATTTTCTCTCGGAGTGCTGCCGAGTCGGAGTGTTAAAGTTGTGATATCTTGGGTTATGTTAGAGACTTTGCAGACAGAGTCGAGTGTATGTCATGTCAGTTGTGTAAGCGGCTAGGCGAGCCGATATGTTACAGATTTGTATTGTAAGCGGCTATGTAAGCCGATATATCAGTTTGCGTTATGTTACAGATTTGTTATGACTACGAATTTCATTCGATTTGAAAAAGATGAAAAGCATGTTTGGTTTCTGAAAAAGTTTCATTATGTATTATGTTATGGTCACGGGCCCAGTATGGCTACGAGTATTGCGAAAGTCTGCGGGTTCGCTCGGCCCTAGGTAAGGGTCGGGTGCCCATCACACCCTATCGGATTAAGGGTGTGACAAAGTTCTTCTAATTCCTTTACTATTCCATTGTCCTTAATCACCTTAGAATCCCTTTACATTGATAGTTCATTAAGTGGTTGAAGATTAAAAGAGGGTTCCATGAGTTCTTCTTTCTAGGCTTCTAAATCATGAATTGTTGGTTGGCTTAGCTTCCTTAAGCATTGAATTGATGATTAGAATCCTTTATTTCATGAATTCTTCCTAATTAGTGGCTAAATTATGGGGTTGGAGGTTAGGGTTTATAACCAAATTTGAGGGTTTTGCCTAGAATTCGAATTTGAGTAAATTGTTGGTTATTCTAGCTTGATATTGATCAGAATTGATCACCTAGAGCCTTAATTTCATGTTGAGACCTTTAGATTCCTAATTTCACCCTTTTAGTTCATAAAACCCATTCCTTAGGTTGGGGATTTGGGTCTTGAATAGACGTAAGGTTCGTTTGATGTTCTTCTTGATTCGAATGTGCCTAGATTTTCTTTTATCTCGAGGCTCAAAGGAAAGAGAAGTCTAAGGAGTGATTGTTGGTGATGTTATTGTTCAACCTTCCCGGTAGGTTACGGTTTACCTTATGGCGAGACTACATTTAGCAAAGCATATATTTAGATGATATTGTCGGAGAAAGCATATAAACCTTCGGGTATGAATTTGGGTTGGATATTGTCTTAGGTTGGGCCCTGTTGTGTGATTGGGGTTAGCCACCCCATTGTGTTGTGACTTATCTTGTTCTATTATTATTGGCTCGATGCCACATGGAGATATTAGATATCGGAGACTGTTGATACATCTCGATCATGATATTCTAGTATCTTACTTATTGTCATTTGGTACGAGGATAGTGTGCTATTATGGCTTGCTGTGTAGCCTTTTAATAATATTGTTGGTGTGCCTATGCGTGGTACTTTGATATTGATTTGATTATTGACATTGAACTCATACATCATACATTGCACGCATACTCATCCTTTACGATATACAGTTGATACATTAGCGATACTTGAGGAAATACTGTTATGAGCTGGGTTCAGTTGGATGAAAGTGACGAAAGGACCGATGTTTGAAATTTATTCGGGAACCGAGGTATGAGTGTAGCGATTGTTGAGTTTGTTGCTGAAATCGTGAGGTAGCGATTACCGAGATTGTTGCCGAAATCGTGAGGTACATGGATTTTGCGGGTCCTCCATATGTTGTGCTACCGAGATGTGATGTTCCATTATCGAGGTACATGTGTACGGTGCATATGCATTGCATTCACATTCCATACATTATTGCATTGCATTGCGCAATGGCTTCTATTTTTATACTTTTGTGATGTACTTGTGATATACGGATGTCACGACCCAACCGGTGGGCCATGACCGGCACCGGTGCTACCCCACCGGGCACCTCCTATCGTACATTCATATTCATATCTAGGTGAGCCACATGGCCTACTCATGATTTTCCATACATCAACAATACTAATCGCATAAGGCAACGACACATTTCTATCATCATCAATAACAATGCCCATATCCATATACACAAGCCGACGAGGCTGACAAAACGATATACAAAATATAAGCCGACAAGGTTAAAAGACATCTAACTATACACAACTATCTACGAGCCTCTAAGAAGAGTATGTAACATCATATAGATGGGACAGGACCCCGCCATGCCCATATGTATGCACAAAAAATAATAATAATAAGAACAGCTGTAGCTTCAGATGTAATGGAGCTCCTCTATGCAGTCCCTGAACAAGAAATCTATGGATCAAGCCCTCGTCTCCGTCCACCGCGGCATGACACATGTCCACAAACAAAAGGACGTCAGTACAAATAATGTACCGAGTATTTAAAGCATAATCAACATCGTAGTAGGAGCATAAGAAATAGCATAAGAAATAGCCTAAGATAGAAGAATCAGGAGGTAATAGAGCCATTTGTACCTCTAGTGGCCATCATCATATTTACTTACTTGTCTTTCATAGGGACCTTCTATTTCTAATGCATACTCATGTATGTATACATATATTTATTAGTATCATACCCGACCATGAAGGTTCGGTGTTTCACGTACCTGGCCATGACAAGGCTTGGTGTTATACATACCTGGTCCTACTAAGGCTCAAGGTTATCCTTACCCACATATTATGGTGGTGCGCGCGATAAGTATCATACCCAGCCATATAAGCTCGGTGTTACATAATAATCATACATACTTAGACACGTATACATAAAAGTCCATAAGTATCATCAACATCATTACCATCATCGCTTTCGTTACATCTATCCTTAGAAGATCAACTATCATATAAGGGAGGTAATAGGATCGTGAAAGTATCGAGGATCATGAGCTTTAGTAATTTTAGAGATAGAGTTATTTGGCTCATGAGAGGTTATATAGCAAAGGAATCATTCCTTAATGAAAGAAGGGTTAGCCTTACATACCTGTCACGACCCAACCCCGTAGGCCGTGACTAGTGCCAGATCTGGGCACCCAAACACACCTATCAAACGCTACCACAAATTATATCAAACGCATCCAAGTATATACAGAAGCCGATAAGACTGTGTTCCAAATTTATACAGATTTCCATAAAATTTCGGCAGGGTTTCCTTTGTTTTACTGACTATCCAAAATAACCCTGCGCACAGAAAATACCAACAAAGGCCACACAGGGCCAACAGAGCAACATATATACATATGCGGGCCGACAAGGCTGCCGCGGCGAATGGAATCGCCCAAACACAACATATCCAAACGCAACCGTACAAAAGTAGGCACAACCCACAAACATGTCCACAGACCTCTAAACAGACAGACAGAATCATATGACGGGATAGGGCCCCGCCGTATCCATGACCAAATATATACAATGCAACAAACGAATATATACCAAAAATATAAGCTCCGGAATGAGAGGAGCACTCCAAATGGCAAAAGAGGGTGTCCTAAATTGGATCACCAAATCGTGCATCCGTACTGCGGGCATGAAACGCGGCAATTTCGAAGAAAGGGGGGTCGATGAAATATGTACTGAGTATGCAAAGCAGAAAATGTAATGTACAATCTGAGATCAAATCGAAATAGAGGTACAGAAAGTAAATGCATTTCTAAAATATCAAAATGTTACTTCAAAATATAAATCATGCATAGGGCACAGGAAATATGGTCGCCCGCCTATCGATGGCGCCATAACACAAAGATAACACCAGAAAGTTTCAAATCTCTGAATCCCCGTCACACGTCACAACACAGCATAACGCCAACACAAAGATAACACCAAACATAAGTGGAACCCGGCCCTCGAGCGAGGAGCTCGGTGAACCATAATGACAAAGATAACACCGGAATGTATCATAATGCGCACGACAACGAATCCTATCGGAACCATGAACGATATCATAATAGGCACGAGCGGAGTAGTGAGTAATCATATGCATAAAATCATTATCATAAATCCAAGAGATAAGTAAAATAGTCATATTCGAAATCGGAATAATAATTATTACTTTTTGCTTCAAAGTTATCGAATTCACATAAAAGGGCGTCGCGGGACCCACAGACGAGTATAGACCCGAACCGAGCCCGCCTATGAAAAACATACTCATTCTATATCATACAAACTCCTACGAAAATTTCAAAGCAATCCGAGCTTTTCTGAGAAAGTTATGAGCGTTTGAACTTTTGGAATCGCTAAAGAATAAGCTTTAAAACTGAAAATCAGCTTTCATGACATCTTTACAAATTATGAATTCCAAGGATATAAGGATCAATGTTATGGCATATGAGCACAAGAATACCATGGAAACACATGCGAATCATAGACAAGCTCGGATTGGGAGAATAGAGTTTCCTAGAGGCTCGTATCATAGCCTACTTTAACTAAGGCATGCCAAAAGAAAGGTTACTTTACATACCTCAAACGCTCTCCAAAATGATCCAAACTCAAGCTAATCCAACCTATGATTCGGGCTGCCCACGATCTATAAACAAGCCATAAAATGCCAAACATTAGCTAATGACTTTTAGGCCTCGATTTCCAAATTCGCCCTTAATTCTACGTAAATTTGGGGCATTTCCCAGTAAATAGGCCACCCCGAGAATTTAACTCGGCCATATCAATCAACAA
>NC_081342.1:39681530-39743873 GCF_029784015.1 Lycium ferocissimum | reverse complement strand
ATCACGAGATATAACAATTTTGTGTACTTGTCCGCGGTATGTCGGGTTTCGGAAAATATGAAATTTTGCAGGGAGTCGATGGGTTATGGCGCCATCGACAGAGCGGGCGACCATATTCTAAGAAATTTTATTCATGATTTGTATTTTGGAAAATAAACACTTTGGTATTTTGGATTTGCACTTACTTTCTGTATTTCTGTTTCGATTATGACTCAGATTTGTTTACTGTATCTTCCACTTTGGAATACGAAGTATGATGTGGTATGATATATGTATTCTGGAATAGGATCGATCGGTTAATGTCGGCTCATATGATACGTTCTACTTTCCGTATATGTGAGACATGAATGTTTTTCAAAAGAAAGTTAAGTAAGTATCTTGGCATTCTGATGGTTATATTTGTCTTCTGTACCGCTTATGTATGATTTGTACTTCGGATGCAAGCACTTTGGTTTTCCGAGTTGTTATGCTCACTTTCTATACTTCGTACTTCGGTTATGACTTCGTTTTCTATACCTCCTGCTTTGCATACTCAGTACATATTCCGTACTGACCCCCTTTCTTCGAGGGCTGCGTTCATGCCGTGCAGGTACCCACAGATGAGTAGATGACATTAGCGGAAGACGTTCCAGCTGGATTGGCGAGCTCCCATTTCCTCCGGAGTCTTGCTGCGAATACGAGTGCTTTTGTATGGTATCCGAGATGTTGGTAGAGACTTTGCAGACAGTGTCGTGTGTATGATATGTCAGTTTGTATGCGGCTATGTAAGCTGATGTATTATTCTGCATTGTGGTACAAACTTCATATGTTTACAGATTTCATACGATGCTAGTTTTATTTGATTTGACAAAGAAGAAAGGCATGTCTGTTTCAAAAAAAAAATTCATTATGTGCTTATGTCATGTTTTGCGGGCCCAGTATGATTATGAGTATTATGAGAGTCTGCGGGTTCGCTCGGCCCTAAATAAGGGTCGGGTGCCCATCACGCCCTATCGGGAATTAGGGTGTGACAATATTATGGTCTACTCACGATCAGAGGAGGAGCATGCGGCTCATCTGAGAACGGTACTTGGGGTGCTCCAGCACCAGAAGTTGTATGCTAAATTCTCTAAATGTGAATTCTGATTGACGTCAGTAGCATTCTTGGGGCATATTATTGGAGCTGATGGTATTCGGGTGGATACACAGAAGATTGAGGCCGTAAAGACTTGGCCTAGACCTACGACACCTACTGAGGTACGTAGTTTTCTGGGGCTAGCAGGATATTACAGGAGATTTGTGAAGAAGTTTGCTTCGATTTCAGCGCCTTTAACAAGGCTAACTCAGAAGGCAGCTAAGTTCCAGTGGACGGATGCTTGTGAATGAAGCTTCCAGTTGCTGAAAGACAAGTTGACTACAGCTCCAGTTTTAACTCTTCCTGAGGGACCAGATGGTTATGTCATTTATTGTGATGCTTCCGGTGTTGGGCTAGGTTGTGTATTAATGTAGCATGTCAGAGTTATAGCCTATCTTGCCTCCGTGCTCGAAAACATGAACGAAATTATCCTACTCATGATCTGGAATTAGCAGCGGTGATTCACACTTTGAAGATATGGAGGCATTATCTATATGGCGTGCATGTTGATATTTATACAGATCACAAAAGCCTCCAGTATATCTTTAAGAAGAAGGAGCTAAATTTGCGGCAGAGAAGGTGGCTAGAGTTCTTTGAAGGATTATGATGTCGATATTCTATACCATCCAGGGAAAGCAAACGTTGTAGAAGATGCACTTAGCCGTAATTCTATGGGTAGTTTGATGGACGTGCAACCAGAAAGGAAGGGAATAGTCCGTGAGATTCATCAGCTAGCTAGTCTTGGAGTCCGTTTGGCTAATTCTGGAGATAGTGGGGTTTCTGTTCGAGGAGTTCTTTGAATCCTCTATCATGGAAGAGGTAAAGCGATGTCAGTACGAGGACCCTGTTCTGGCACAGTATAGAGATGTAGCCCTTCAAAAGGAGAAGGCCCCATTCGAGGTCACACCTGATGGAGTGCTACGATATACAGGCAGATTATGTGTACCTGAGGTTGGAGGGCTGCGGAAATAGGTTATGGGAGAGGCACATTATGCCCATTATTCTATTCATCCGGGGTCAACAAAAATGTATCATGACCTTAGATGTTTGTACTGGTGGGATGGCAGGAAGAAGGACATAGCAGAGTTTGTTGCTCAGTGCCCGAATTGCCAACAAGTTAAGATCGAGCATCAGAAGCCTGGTAGATTATTACAAGAGATGGAGATCCCGACTTGGAAGTGGGAAGCAATTAATATGGACTTCATTACAGGCTTACCTTGTACTCCATGGAAGTTTGATTCCATATGGGTGATTGTAGATAGGCTGACAAAATCAGCCCATTTTCTTCCAGTCAGGACTACCTATTCAGCTGAGGACTATGCAAAATTATATATTAAGGAGATAGTAAGACTTCACGGAGTTCCCACATCTATTATATCAGACAGAGGTGCTCAGTTTACAGCTAACTTCTGGAGATCATTCCAGGAAGGATTGGGGACACAGGTGAGTCTGAGTACAGCATTCCACCCTCAGACTGACGGACAGGCCGAGCGTACTATTCAGACGCTAGGAGATATGTTGCGGGCCTGTGTTATTGACTTCAGAGGCAGCTGGGATGATCATCTGCCACTTATTGAGTTTGCCTATAATAATAGCTACCATTCTAGCATCCAGATGGCACCGTATGAGGCTTTGTATGGTAGGAAGTGCGGGTCACTATTGTTGTTGGTTTGATGTTGGGGAGACTAAGTTAATCGGCCCGGATATGATTCGACGGAGTTATTGATAAGGTGAAACTTATTCGGGAAAGGTTATTAGCAGCTCAGAGTCGACAGAAGTCATATGCAGATAATCGACGTCGACACTTAGAGTTCTAGGTTGGTGATTGGGTATTCTTGAAGGTGTCACCCATGAAGGGTGTAATGAGATTCGGCAAGAAGGGAAAACTTAGCCCGAGGTATATTGGGCCTTATCAGATTGTTCGTAAGGTAGGCAAGGTTGCCTATGAATTAGACCTACCATCGATCTGGAAGAAGTACACCGAGTGTTTCATGTGTCTATGCTTCGCAAATGCATTGGTGACCCTTCTAGGGTATTCCTCGTGGATGATGTCCGAATTGTGACGGAGGAGTTATCGTACGAGGAGAACCCTATAGCTATACTGGATCGTCAGGTGAGAAAGTTGCATACTAAAACTTGGCTTCCGTTAAAGTATTGTGGCGGAACAATAACAGGAAGGAGATGACTTGGGAAGCTGAAGAGGAGATGACGAATAAATATCCTCACTTGTTCCCTATGCCTACAAGTAATCTAAACTCCTCATTGATTATATTGATTGGTAAATAAAGCTATATGTTATAATAATAAAAGAGACTCCCCCGAAGTCCTTATAAGACCTTGTGAGACAAGTTTAACATTCGAGGACGAATGTTCTAAAGGGGGGAAGGATGTTATATCCCGTATTTTTGTACATTGGGATATTTTAAGCTAATCGTGATAAGTTTAAGGACAAGACTATTTTGGGATACGAGGTAGAGACTTTTAACCTCCGATTTTTTATTAATACACGAATTGCTTATAAATTCTAATTGGTATAGAAATATTAATGGAGATTAGGGATTAATTAACCATGATTAGATTATTAAGTGGGGATTAAGATTTAATTATTGTTAATTAAGCACTTAATGGGCCGTGTGGACCCCACCTTGGCATGGCCAAATCTGATTGGCCCATGCAGTGGGAAAGGTCCACCCACAAGCACCATATAAATAGATAGTTGATGACTCATAAGATCAGCCATGTGTTCATTTCATCTTGACGTCGTTGAAGTATAGAAATAGAGAGAGAAGGGTTCGGCCATGGCTGATCTTTAAGCAAGCTCACAAATCTGATCCACATTAATTTTTCTATGGTGTTTTAAACCAATTGAAGGTCATAAGGATGAGAATCAACCATTGGAGAGCAGCAAGGAGGTGTAACATTTTAATGCGCTAAATTTCGGCCAAGTTGAGGAGCAAATTTGTAAGGTAAGAATTGATCATTTCTACACGTTTTAGTAGGGGTTTGGACTTGTTGTAACTTAGTAAATATGAATTGAGCCTATGAAAGATTATGTAAGTTGATGTTTGGATGTTGTTGAGCCGTAGGGGCTGTTTTACGTGGAAGTAGTGGACTGATTTTATTTAGTATTTTGATTGTTGTTGTTATGGATTTCATGATGAGAATGAAGGTATTTAATGGTTAAAAGTTGAAGTTAAATTTGTTTGTGGGCTGTTGTAGAGCTTAGTGTGATGTTAATATAGTTTTCTTGCATTTAAATGGATGATGTTGTTGTCGTGTGGTTGCTGATGTAGCTCATGAATTTGGATGAAAAGAATGTATTAAGGAATGTATGATAAATGTGGATGGTTTGTTGGCAATTCCGTAGACGTCCGTGAGGTTATCGGGCATCCTTACGTTGCTAGTTAGGGGCTGTTTGATGTGTTGTTGTTGTTCTTGTTTATATTAAGGTGCCGACTAAATTGATAAGCAGGGATAAATTATGACGAGCTTATAGTTAAAAGAAGTAATAGTATGATTACGACAAGAGTACAGAGGAAAAAGAATTGTGACAGATATGAATGTATTGATAAGACAGCTTGTGAGATATTAAGGATAAGATTGACCAGGGAGGGTAAAAGGTTAAGTATGCTTACTCCACCGAGTGTAATCAACCCATAGTAAGAATCGTGAATAAGATTAAGAAGTGTTACACTATAGGATTGAATACGAACAGGATATAATATGAATATAATGAGAATTGTTATGAAAATAAGTAAAGCCTAGTGAGGAAGTGACTAAAAGATATGACGTGATCTATGTGACTAAAGTATAAAAGCGAGCTATAAAACGAATAAGAAAGACTTATCAAGTTCTGTAGGGAAAGTTTAGACTAAAGGTTATATGATAACGGAAATGATAGCGAGTACAAGAAAAGAAAGAGTAATTGAAAGAAGAAAATAAGAAGAAAGCGAGACAACAGTATAGTAATAGGTCATGACATGTGTAGCCAAGGACACGAGTACTATAAGTGACGGAACTGTGAAAGACCAAATTATAGAAAGATGAGCAACGAGGTAGAATGAGTGCTAGGAAATGACTGGTATGATAAGAACAAACAGGGATGAACGAAATACATTTTGAAAATGAGAAAGGGGTTATGCAGAAGTGATGTTTTCCGAAGGATACAAAGGTAGCATAAGATTCCTCGTGCACAGAATAAAAGATAGACATAGACGGGAGAAATGATAAGGGAATTCTAAAGGAAGTACCCAAGATAGACGTAATAAATGGTGTATGAGTGTAAAGTAAAAGGGAAATATATAGCTACGGACTTAAGGGTGTAGTACGATGACAAGGTGATAATATAAGACTATCATTAAGATGAACTTGATATGATTTTGAGTGAGTTAGAAGTCAGTACTGAGCACACAACAAGGGTAAAAGGGGCATAAGGCATGAAGGAGTACTGCGTGTACACGACTTCACCTCGGAAATAGTGGAATCCTTAAAGGACAAGGGCTGTAGGCTTGAGGAAAAAAAAATAATGTATTGTAAATTTATTAAAGGAAACAGATGATATATGTTGGGATAAAGAGAATATTACAAGAGAACTTTGGACACTTATCGTCGGAATATAAGTGCTACCTAATTGAGATTGGAACGACTACAAGCACTAATTAATTATTGGTTGGAGTGAGTGGAATGTGGCCTTGGATGAGTTGCTACATTGGTCGCATTACTCGAGTACAGATTATCAGATGAGATTTTGTACTATATATAGAAAGGTTCTCGACACTTCGTGATTTTGTTAAGGTTTTGTACGTGGATAATCAAAGTTATAGATTATAAGGAAAAGACATGGATATGGTACAGTACCAAGTGAATTGGAAAAGGGATCGGGTGAATTTGAGATTGGAAATAGGGACATAGAGCAGAATATAAACGAATAATGGTATAAGTACACCCTTAAGGTGTTATATCCCGCATTTTGTGCAATCGGATAATTCAAGACAATCGCGGGAAGACAATAAGCAAGGCCACATTTTATTTTGTTTGGCATATGAGCTGCTTGTGAAAAATTTAGAAGTGGAATTAATGAGGAAGGTCAAGGGCATAAAGGGAAATTCGCAATATGACTCGTGGGAATATGGAAGAAAGACGAAGGGCAAAGTTGGAAGTTGGAAAAATTGTTTCCATAAATTACAAGAACTAGCTAAGAATATAAAGTGGGCTTGACATTTTTTTTAAGAAAATGGAAGGCCCAACCGGCCATGCATAGGGTCCAAGCCCACATTGAACAAAAATTTGGTCAATAAATAAGATGACTAAGTCATCTTTATCACATAACCTCTAGAATTTTCAAGAAAAGAAGAACAAAACAAAGAAGGAGAAAATCTATAGGCCATTCGGCCAAGAGAAAATCCCAAGGAAAATTGATAAAAATTCCTTCAAAAATTACTTTCTACCAAGTAGAGGGTCCTTAACAAGGTGGAGTTGTTGTTGAAGCAAGAAAACTCACAATCATACAAGTTGCCAAGTTGTAGCCAAGTGAGGAGTGAAGAAGAAAGGTGGGTATTAATCTTGTTTTGTGTGTTATATATGGTTTATATGTGTTGTGGTATGCTAAAATGGATGAAATTCATGAAGGAGAGAAATATAGTGCATGGCCGTGTATATATATATGTGTGTAGGAGTCATGATTCAATTATGTTGTCTAGTGTTTGGTTGTTATGGTTGTAAATGATATGTAGAAATGAGTGGAATTTATGAAAATATGAAAGTTTGTGAAGTGGGTGTGTTGTTTGAAAGTTGGCCGTGAGTATGTGTCAATGTGTAGGAAATATGAATTGAATTTTATGTGGTAATCTAGTTGTAGTTATGGTGGAACTTGTATTAGAAGTGAAAGTTGAATGAATTAGTGGAAGTTGGAAATTATAGTGTGTGGCCGTGTGGTGTATATTGATAATTGGAAGATTTTGTATATTGAAAGACAACGTTCTTGCATGGGTAGTAAGAAATGGTATTAGTATGACGTTGTTGGAATATATATTATAAGGTTGCTATTGTGTTCATTGAAGTCGGAAGGTTTTGAAGAAAGTAGTAAATTGAGATCGTGCATTTTGAATGGAATATGTGAATTGCTAGTGTGATTGTTGAATTATGTTAATAGTTTGGCCGGGTTTGAATTCCGGATTGTGATTGATGAGAAATTTGGCTATATTGAATGTTGAGGATGGTATATTTACAGAGGAAGTGCTGCCGAAATTTCGGTAGCCAAGTGTTTCCTTAAGATTCTAACTCTAAGAATCCTAATAAGAGTTTTGGTAAACCTGACCAATTTGCAGATTTTGACGAGATTACGACGTGAATTTGGAATAGCAAAAGGAGCGGAAAGAGGTATGTAAGGCTTCATTCTTCTTTCTATGGCATGTCTTAGACGTACTAAGTTGGATACGGGCCTCGGGGACCATACCTTTTCTCGAAATCCAAGATTGAAATTCGCTACTATTCATTCAGTAGAATTGAACTAGAAATGGTGCAAAATGTTGGAAAAACTTCTTAGACCTTTAGAACTTGCATAAATGAGACCCGATCACTCTAAAACTCTCATAAGAAATGTCATGAAACGTATTACACGTAA
Organism: Lycium ferocissimum; assembly: GCF_029784015.1. Taxonomy (NCBI): domain Eukaryota; kingdom Viridiplantae; phylum Streptophyta; class Magnoliopsida; order Solanales; family Solanaceae; genus Lycium; species Lycium ferocissimum. The sequence goes on along the minus strand of NC_081342.1, from coordinate 39,736,137 downwards.
ATTGTGTGCGCCGCCTCATGTGACCCGAGGTGGGCCCATTGTTCCCGGATTTTCTCTGTCGCTCCGTTTGACTTGTTTGGAGTAGAGTCCTAAGGAAACTTTTGATCCTTATCCCGAATATCAAACGATAGGTACAGCACTATCTTAATGTAAATATGTCTACGATGACCGTGACAACGATAATGCTAAGAAAGAACATACGTCCATGATTCCTTGACTAAGGTGAAGAATATGATCTTATAATGATAACGATGGAGTTGAAAATGAGAAAATGCCTACGATAGACATATTGACGATATATTCTGCTATAAAAATGAAAATATGAAAATGTTAAACGATTTCTTGATATCTCCACTTTATCATAGGGAATGACTGGTATAAAGGTTCTAAGTAGATGAAGCTATACCTTATGACCCTATTTGATGTTTTTCTCATAATGACACTGTCACACCCTAACCTTATTAGGGTGTGATGGGCACCCGACCCTTACCTAGGGCCGAGCGAACCCTCAGACCCTTACTGCGTACAAAATCACTCCAGACTTTTTAAATCAAATAGGATAAAATACATAGCAAAATTTTTAAAGAAATATTCTTTCTCGTAGCCTTCAAATCGAACAAACCTATAATCATACAAAATTCCGTATATAACACAGACCCACATATCGGCTGACGGAGCCGCTTACAGACTGACAACCAATTCCCACGACGTTGTCTGCAAAGTCTCTAACACGGATCCGGAAATCATAACGGACAAACTCGACTCGGCGGCACTCGGAAAGTGGAGCTTGCCATCTCCGTTGGAACATCTTCTATAATAGCCTCAGCTCGTCTGGGAGTACCTGCGCGGCATGAAACGCAGCCCCCGAAGAAAGGGGGTCAGTACGGAATATGTACTGAGTACGTAAGGCATGCAAAACGGAGAAACGTAACTATAAGCCGAAACGGACGAACTATCGGTACATACGTTACTCGAATATGCCGTACACCTACCTTTCAGACACAATTCATACATACCTGTTTCAACTGCCAAAAAGTGTACAGAAAATAAAATGGGTCAACCAGAGTTCCAAATGCTTATTTTGCAATCACAGATCGCATGTCCGAAGAGGTGCAGAAAATACAGAGTGCATCGGAGATGTCACACGTCAGACGGAGAGCGGAACGTACAGAATGCTCGGTGGAGGTCATATGCCGGACAAAATATCGAACGTACAGAACACTAAGATGATGTCATATATCGGACGCAGACATATAGAGCTATATCGAACAGATTCGTAATCAGAGTCAGACGTACGGGTATTACCGGACGGATTCGTAGTCGAGTCGGACGTACGAAATATATCGATAACGATTCGTGAATCAAAGTCGGCATACGCAGATATATCAGACAGATTCGTAATCAAAATCAGAATCTTGTCCAGAACATCAAAATGCTTATTTTCAGACCACAGATTATGCATATCAGATCATATATCCTCATAATCATATGCTCATAACAGATCCCGGCCCTCCAGTGAGGGACGCGCGTAAATTGAACCCGCCTCTAGTACGGACGCGGTGAATAGACGGATCATATGCCATCCTGGCCACCGTCCCCATATCATCAGATCATAATATCATGTGCATAAACAGAGCCCGGCCCGCCTATGAGGGACGCGGTGAACAATGCAAAAGAAGAGCACGATAACAGAACCTGGCCCGGGACGCAGTGAACAGATACATATACAGAAGCATGCGCACGATAACATAACAGATCCTGGCCCGGGACGCAGCGAACAGATACATTGAGCCATGCACGAGCAGAGTCGTGAGAAACCACATGCACACAAATCCAGACTCGATGAACACAGACACTTACCGATATTCGGAGGCTCAGAAACGAGTTTCGGGTTCGTCCGAGTTAGTATCAGAAAGATATGGGCGTTTGAAATACGGAAACCTCTTCGGACTTTTAAGCGATCCGAGATCGTACATAAAGAATATTAAGGCTTATAGAGCATACTTATATTAAAATACTCAGATCAGACGACTCATATCAGAGTACTCATATCGAAGTTATCATATCAGAATGCTTACACCAAAATACTTATATCGGAATTCTTATATCAGAATATTCATATCAGATCATTCGTGTCGGAGTGTTTACATCCGGATAGTCAAACCAAAATGCTCATAGCTGAGTTACCAGATACTTATATTAAATTCAGAACGAAAGTCAAAGGTTTCCTTAACTATTTTACGGAAATAAGGCAAATAAAACAATATAATTAAATCTTGGGGATTGTGGGCCCACTTCCGGTCAAATGAGGTAACGTACTCAATTTACGTATTTTACATTTCATAATATCACTCGTGATAGTTCAAGGTAGTCGGGTCCCATTAGTTCAGGTTCTAGGAGTTTAGACAACTTTTCCAACCATTAGCAACATAATTAATTCAATTCTACTGAAAGAAAAGGGGCAATTTCAGACGTGGTTTCCGAAGAGTAGAGTTGTCCCCGAGGTCCAAATTCAAGCCTAGTATATCTAAGACATGCCAAGAGAAATAAAAGGTAAGCCTTACATACCTTTCGGACGTCTTATGCTCGTTCAATCTCGAATCCCATTTCGCCCAGAATTTGCAAATGGTCATGTTTACCAACTGTCAATAGTAGACTTTTTGCTTTCAAATCTTCCATTCTTCACTTGTCTACAAAAATTTGGGCAGCATCTCCTCTGTAATTACTCCGTCCCGAGAATATGGCTCGGCCCAAAACACAACAACCAAATCAACAATCATAATAACAATATCGATAGATAATTCAAGATATCCAAACTAACATTACATCTTGCCCGAAGCCTTCCAACTCAACTAGAACAATAACAACACACTCTTCTCTTTCAAATCCATCAACTATATCAACAATTCTATGTGTTAACAACATCATTTCCATCAATACAAGAAATTATATTAAAACATATTAATCCTCCAAAACAGCCCGCACACTACAACTTCAACACAAGCCATCAAACGTTTATTTTTACATCACACATTCCATAACAACAATAATTAAAACACTAAGTAAAATGAGTCCATTCCTTCCACATCAAAACAGCCCCTTCTCGGCCACAACCCCCACATACATGCTTTCATAATCTTTCGTCAATTTCTATATATCACAACATGTACAAAACATGCACAACCACAACAACCAAATTGCTAAATAAAATTAATCCATTTGTTCTACACAACACACTATATTCGGCCACCCAACACAACACCCAACTCACACTATTTCCATGAATTTCATGCATTTCTCCATACCACAACAAGCAACTCACTACATGAAATGAACTTAATCTTCCACACAACACATCGCATGCACACACGGCCCAACCATGCAACACACATATTTTCATATACTTCATCCATTCCTTCAACCTACAACATATATAAACCATCATAACAAAATAAAGGAGACTAATTCTCACCTTTTTCCTTCTAACTCCTTCACTTGACCAAGATGCTACATCGATGAAACAAGCGTCCTATCCTCCGAAATAATTATACCACGTTGTAGAGGACCCTTGAATTGGTAGGAATACATGAAGAAAATAATTTTTGGCACAAGATTTCCAAGGGCTAATTTTCCTTAGCCATGGCCGAATTGGCCTTTCTCCTTGGCTCTTCATCTTTTTTTTTTTTTTTTTTTGTTCTTCAATTTGAAAGCACTCATATATATATATATATATATAAGTATATCTCCAAGCATGTGAGGGGGCACATGCCCCTCTCTAGAATTCTCTTGAAATTTTTTTCTTTAAAAGGATGACTTATGTTTTTTTGTCATCTTTTCTCTCTTTATTTAATTTCCCTCCTTTCCCTTTTTGTCACATGGCCAATATGGCCTCTTTGGAATTTTCATGAAACTTGGGTGAAATTCCCGTTTTTCCCCTCGACTTTTCTCAATATTACCATTTTGTCCCTAACCTTCCGCATTATTTCCACGGCCCATTTTGCGAATTTCTCTTCTTGCCCTTATCCTTTCACAATATTTCCATACTAATAATAGTCATAAATAATATTTATAACAACTCGTTCATTAAGATAATTTCTGAAAATGGTCTCGCCCTTAACTTTCCACGGCGACTTTGGAATTTCCAAACATACAATATACGGGCTATAACAGACACTTTTCATTGGTAACCTCGCCTTATGATACACGTAAATGTGCATGGATATGTATATGCATGTGTATATGTATATGTATATGTATATGTATATGTAAATGTACATGGGGAAAAGGGGAAGGGCAATCAATATTTACCACCACCTGATTCAGCTGGATTCCATCCCGGACGCGGGATGCCCGGACGCGGGATATGGGAGAGCCGTACGCGGCGTCTGTATATGCGATGTATGATATATATGACATGTTGTATTGGGACACTGTTGGGGAGGGGGGTGGGAGAGCTGATGTATTCAGCGTCTGTGAATGTAAGAAAGAAATACTGTTTACTGAAATGTACTGTTTCGTATACGGGGATACGGGACACCGTGTTCTGAAAAATGGGCTAAGCTTGCGTGGTATACGCCTACGGGGCATACACATGTACAAGGAGTTACCGCACCGGGATAAGCTCCGTATATCTATTACGTTATGACTTATACTCTATATTCATTTACTATGTTATCATTTATGCCTTACATACTCGGTACATTATTCGTACGACGTCCCTTCTGTGTGGACGCCGCGTTTCATGCCACGCGAGTCGGCGGACGTACGGTTTTGGTTCTTAGAAGCCTCACCAAGCCTCACATTTGACGGCGCTCCGGTTGTTCGGAGCCTCATTCCCTTGGTACTATTTTGTGTATATATATGCGGGCACGACACGCTCCCTTCTTCACGTATATGTGTACTATGATTAAAGGCTCGTACGTATGTGCGCGGGTTAGATGTTTGTATCCCATAATGTTACATGTATAACGGGATAGCAAAGTTTACTAGTCTATGTTTATGATGACGCTGCTAATGTAAATGTTCTGTAACAAAAAGAAAAAAAGATTGGCACAGCTCCTACGGCCTACTTGATAATGAGAATAGGATGCGAGATAAGGGGTGCTCGGTACAAGTATCGGGTTCCCGTCACGGCCCCTAGTTGGGTCGTGACATAAGGGGGGAAACGGGTAAGAGAAATACAATTGTAAGATGGAAACTGTCACACCCCAATTTCCGATAGGGTGTGATGGGCACCCGACCCTTACCTAGGGCCGAGCGAACCCGCAGACTCTCATAATACTCATAGCCATACTGGGCCCACAAAGCATAACATAAGCACAGGGTGAAATTTTTTTTTCGGAAAACACACATGCCTTTCATCTTTTCAAATCAAATAGAATTCGTAACCATAGCGAATCTATAAACACATGAAGTTCATAACACAATGCGTACTGATACATCGGCTTACATAGCCATTTACAAACGGACATCTCATACACACGACAACGTCCGCAAAGTCTCTAACATAACTCGAATACCATACAAAGCATTCGACTCGGCAAAGACTCCGGAGGAAATGGAGCTCGCCAATCCAAATTTCGGAACATCTTCTCGCTAACATCATCTCGCTCATCTCTAGGTACTGCGCGCGGCATGAAACGCGGCCCCGAAGAAAGGGGTCGTACGGAATATGTGCGAGTATGCAAAGCGAGAAAATACAGAAAACGAAATAAAGTGTACCAAACGCGAGCATGATAGTCCAAATACCAACGTACTTACATCTGCCATCCAAGTCATACATACACCAATCATGCACACATACCGCGGCCAGGAACCCAGCGGTAATATCACAATTATGTAAGTATACCGCGGCCAGGCACCCAGCGGTTAATATCACAAATATATAAGTATACCGCGGCCAGGAACCCAGCGGTTAATATCACAAATATACACAGCTACACATACATACATACCGCGGTCAAGAATCCAGCGGTCATGTCACAGCCCGCGGTCAAGTATCCAGCGGACGATATCACACGTACGCATGCCGCGGCCAAGTATCCAGCGGTCATGGCACAGCCCGCGGTCAAGTATCCAGCGGACAATATCACACATACCGGCCCGGGACTCGGCGAAAAAGGTAATAACAATACACACGAGCAGAATCGTAAGCAGCCATACGTATATAATTTCCTTTTATTACAAACTCAACAGAACAACCTAAGCACACCATTCCTTCAAAGCCAAGACAACAGTTAAATCAGGTTCTTTTCCAAACATTGTTCGAAAACATATCAAACTGAACTTCAGAGATCATAATCACGTGTCCAGATCACATGCATATGAGTAAATAAATAATTAAGTTGCCTTCCAAATTCGATGACCAAATATATTTATTAACATCGGTAAGTGCAGAAACAAGTTTCAGGTTTATCGGAATTAGTATACAATAGTTAAAATCTTCTGAAATCGTTCTTATGTGTCAAAATGTATTATCAACTCAATGAGGTAGTTAAAATAACTATTTTATAGTAATCGGAGCGATAGCCAAAAGTTCTTTTTCAAAATCACACAAATATACCAAACAGAGCGACATAAGGAGATCTCTGAACGCGTAGGCCCCACCTCGATCAAATTGAGGCGGCGTACCCCGGACTATGGTCGTTAGGCCTGGCGAGATCATAGACAAAGGATCCAAGGCCCTCCAATATCATTTAGGCGAACTACGGGTGTTTGAGCAAATATTTCAACAAAACAAAGACATTTTCAATTCAATTCTACTGAATGAAAAAGGATCAAAATGAAGCTCGGATTCCGAGGAGTAGAATCGTCCTCAAAGCTCGAATCTCGGCCTAACATACTTAGGACATGCCAAGAGAAGGAAAGAGCAAGCTTTACATACCTTACGGACGACTTGCGCTCGCTTAAACTCAAATCCCGTTTCGTCAGAAATCTGCAAATGGTCACCTTTACCAATTACTATTCATAAGACTTAAAATTCCAATCTTGAATTAATACTTGTCTACTGAGATTCCGGCAAAGACCTCCCCTATAAACATGACACCCCGAGAATTAAACTCGCTCAAAACAATCAACAACAATACCAACAAACATAATAACAATATCAATAATCAATCTCAAATGCACTCTAACATTAATAACTCTTTCTCACATACTCCAACATTTCATTATTTTCAATTCAACCGCTTGCATTCAAATCAACATAACCATCCATACGTTCAATTACTAATCCGAACCCATTTAGCCAATATTCGAGAATGCTTTAAACGATTCATACGATATTTTAAACAACCCAAATAAAGCTCCAACTTACCCGAAATCACTTCCAAACCCGAGAACAACACTATCACATTTTCTTCTTCCAATTTAATCAACGACACCAACAATCCGCACATTTAATAACTTTATTACCATAAATATAAGGCGGCATATTTTTATTCTCATTGGCTAGCCAAACAGCCCGCACAACTACAACTCTAATCTTGAACCATTAAACCTTTTTCCTACGTCATAAAATTCATAACGACGACAACCAAAATACTAGGTAACGTCAACTCATTTCTTACATACCAAACAGCCCCTACACGGACACTCCTCAACCTACACCATTCCATAAGTTTCATTCACTTTCTACACATTACAATAACACACAAACATGTTGTATACAATTAAATCACTATCACCACACAACACACACAACACACGGCCAACCTTCAACTTTCGCCACTCAACTTTAACATCCATATTTTCATGATTTTTGTCCATTTCCACATACTACAACATACACCAACCATTCATAACACATAAAAAAACAAGATTAAATCTTACCTTCTTCATTCACTCCTTCACTTGGCTAGGACAAGGTTTTGCAAGAACAAGAGTTTGGCTTGGTTCAACAACTACTTGATGTTATTTAGCACCTTCCAAAGAGTAGAAAACATGGAAGAGAATAATTTTTTTCATCAAAATCTCATGGCCAATTCTGGCCAAGGCCGTAGCTCTTCTCCTCTCTTTCTCAAGGTTTCTTGATTTTTCTAGAGATGAAGAATGATGAAAAATGATCCCTTGTCATGCTTTTTATAACATGTAATAAGCTCCCAGTGGCCATGGCCCACATCACATGTGGCCGGCCACTTATGGGAAATTTCATATAATGGCCAACTTTCCATAATTCATTTTTAGTCCCAAATTTTTCCAACTTTCATTCTCTAACTTTTTTTTTCCTTATTCCAACCTTACCCTTAACACTTCATACCGACAAAAGATGAATATGCGACTTATGCATTGAGACCAAATCAACAAAACCGAAAATTAAAAGTCTTCTCCATAACTTGCCGCAACCAACTTATGAACCAAACGATACCAATTCATTGCGTTGTCCCTAACTTGACACAATTATCCCAAACTATCCGAACGCGCAAAATACGGGGTGTAACATCCTTTCCCCCTTTAGAACATTCGTCCTCGAATGTTCAACTAATCGTATAAGGTCTTAAGAATCTCGATTTAAACTTTTCCTTCGTCTGTACTCTTATCTTAATCTCACTATTACCATTGGCACGACCTTTCAAGTCGTATTACAAACCCATATCTCATTCTCCTTTCTTTATTTCTAGAAAAATTTCGGCAGAGTTTCCTCTGCATTTCTCACTATCTCAAAACCTGTGCACAGGAAATACCAACAATGCCTCACAGGGCCAATATACATATATACATATCATATCATCTCGCGGCCTCACACGGGCTCCCAATATCATCAATCGTACGAAATAACAAACATACCTCGTATGCCCAACTCAAACGGCACCTGTTACACTTTCTTGTTTACTTTCCCCTTTAGTCTTCAACTTGTATTTCGATCGCAAGTCCCATATCTTTGCCAATATACATCTCTCATGCCTTTACTTACCTGCGTACTTTGTGACTTCCAACATCATCAATCACTTCCTTCTAGCAGTGTCATTCTTCAGCTGCAATCACAAATCAGCGTAAGGAGTCCCATCTCCTATGACTTGGCTCTATGGCACGATCTCGTAGATGAAAGAAGAGTAACCATCCTAAATGCCCCGTAGCCTCTCGTTTATAAATGTGGCGCGCAACACACCATAAACAAGACTCTCTACCGGACACGACTTTGCGTACAACCCCTAGGACGGACACCTCTGCGATACCACTTTGTCACACCCCAATTTCCGATAGGGTGTGATGGGCACCCGACCCTTACCTAGGGCCGAGCGAACCCGCAGACTCTCATAATACTCATAGCCATACTGGGCCCACAAAGCATAACATAAGCACAGGGTGAAATTTTTTTTTCGGAAAACACACATGCCTTTCATCTTTTCAAATCAAATAAATTCGTAACCATAGCGAATCTATAAACACATGAAGTTCATAACACAATGCGCATCGATACATCGGCTTACATAGCCATTTACAAACGGACATCTCATACACACGACACGTCCGCAAAGTCTCTAACATAACTCCGAATACCATACAAAGCATTCGACTCGGCGGACCGAGGAAATGGAGCTCGCCAATCCAAATTCGGAACATCTTTCGCTAACATCATCTCGCTTTCATCCGTGGGTACCGCGCGGCATGAAACGCGCCCCCGAAGAAAGGGGGTCAGACGGAATATGTACCGAGTATGCAAGCGAGTAAAATACGTAAAAACGAAATAAAGTGTACCAAACGCGAGCATGATAGTCCAAATACCAACGTACTTACATCCGCCATCCAAGTCATACATACACCAATCATGCACACATACCGCGGCCGGGAACCCGCCGGTAATATCACAATTATGTAAGTATACCGCGGTTGTGGCACCCGGCGGTTAATATCACAAATATATATAAGTATACCGCGCCAGTTAGGAACCCGCGGTTAATATCACAAATATACACACAAATACACATACATACATACCGCGGTCAAGAATCCGGCGGTCATGTCACGACCCGCGGTCAAGTATCCAAATGGACGATATCACACGTACGCATGCCGCGGCCAAGTATCCGCGGTCATGGCACGGCCCATGGTCAAGTATCCGGCGGACAATATCACACATACCGGCCGGGACTCGGCGAAAAAGGTAATAACAATACACACGAGCGAGTAATCGTAAGCGACCATACGTATATAATTTCCTTTTATTACAAACTCAACAGAACAACCTAAGCACACCATTCCTTCAAAGCCAAGACAACAGTTAAATCAGGTTCTTTTCCAAACATTGTTCGAAAACATATCAAACTGAACTTCAGAGATCATAATCACGTGTCCAAGATCACATGCATATGAGTAAATAAATAATTAAGTTGCCTTCCAAATTCGATGACCAAATATATTTATTAACATCGGTAAGTGTTAAAACAAGTTTCAGGTTTATCGGAATTAGTATACAATAGTTAAAATCTTCTGAAATCGTTCTTATGTGTCAAAATGTATTATCAATTCAATGAGGTAGTTAAAATAACTATTTTATAGTAATCGGAGCGATAGCCAAAAGTTCTTTTTCAAAATCACACAAATATACCAAACGGAGCGACATAAGGAGATCTCTGAACGCGTAGGCCCCACCTCGATCAAATTGAGGCGGCGTACCCCGGACTATGGTCGTTAGGCCTGGCGAGATCATAGACAAAGGATCCAAGGCCCTCCAATATCATTTAGGCGAACTACGGGTGTTTGAGCAAATATTTCAACAAAACAGGACATTTTCAATTCAATTCTACTGAATGAAAAAGGATCAAAATGAAGCTCGGATTCCGAGGAGTAGAATCGTCCTCAAAGCTCGAATCTCGGCCTAACATACTTAGGACATGCCAAGAGAAGGAAAGAGCAAGCTTTACATACCTTACGGACGACTTGCGCTCGCTAAACTCAAATCCCGTTTCGTCGAAATCCGCAAATGGTCACCTTTACCAATTACTATTCATAAGACTTAAAATTCCAATCTTGAATTAATACTTGTCTATCGAGATTTTGACAAAGACCTCCCTATAAACATGACACCCCGAGAATTAAACTCGGCTCAAAACAATCAACAACAATACCAACAAACATAATAACAATATCAATAATCAATCTCAAATGCACTCTAACATTAATAACTCTTTCTCACATACTCCAACATTTCATTATTTTCAATTCAACCGCTTGCATTCAAATCAACATAACCATCCATACGTTCAATTACTAATCCGAACCCATTTAGCCAATATTCGAGAATGCTTTAAACGATTCATACGATATTTTAAACAACCCAAATAAAGCTCCAACTTACCCGAAATCACTTCCAAACCCGAGAACAACACTATCACATTTTCTTCTTCCAATTTAATCAACGACACCAACAATCCGCACATTTAATAACTTTATTACCATAAATATAAGGCGGCATATTTTTATTCTCATTGGCTAGCCAAACAGCCCGCACAACTACAACTCTAATCTTGAACCATTAAACCTTTTTCCTACGTCATAAAATTCATAACGACGACAACCAAAATACTAGGTAACGTCAACTCATTTCTTACATACCAAACAGCCCCTACACGGCCACTCCTCAACCTACACCATTCCATAAGTTTCATTCACTTTCTACACATTACAATAACACACAAACATGTTGTATACAATTAAATCACTATCACCACACAACACACACAACACACGGCCAACCTTCAACTTTCGCCACTCAACTTTAACATCCATATTTTCATGATTTTTGTCCATTTCCACATACTACAACATACACCAACCATTCATAACACATAAAAACAAGATTAAATCTTACCTTCTTCATTCACTCCTTCACTTGGCTAGGACAAGGTTTTGCAAGAACAAGAGTTTGGCTTGGTTCAACAACTACTTGATGTTATTTAGCACCTTCCAAAGAGTAGAAAACATGGAAGAGAATAATTTTTTTTCATCAAAATCTCATGGCCAATTCTGGCCATGCTCAGCCGTAGCTCTTCTCCTCTCTTTCTCAAGGTTTCTTGATTTTTCTAGGAGATGAAGAATGATGAAAAATGATCCCTTGTCATGCTTTTTATAACATGTAATAAGCTCCCAAGTGGCCATGGCCCACATCACATGTGGCCGGCCACTTATGGGAAATTTCATATAATGGCCAACTTTCCATAATTCATTTTTAGTCCCAAATTTTTCCAACTTTCATTCTCTAACTTTTTTTTCCTTATTCCAACCTTACCCTTAACACTTCATACCGACAAAAGATGAATATGCGACTTATGCATTGAGACCAAATCAACAAAACCGGAAATTAAAAGTCTTCTCCATAACTTGCCGCAACCAACTTATGAACCAAACGATACCAATTCATTGCGTTGTCCCTAACTTGACACAATTATCCCAAACTATCCGAACGCGCAAAATACGGGGTGTAACAGAAAAAATTGACACTGCAATATATTTGATATGGATGCTTAAACTTCAAGTGAGATCCCTTGCTGAAACAGGTTGGTAAGATCTGAAAGCCGCACAATAAATGGATAGAAGTTAGGATGGTATTTGAGACAGTGTTGAGAAACTTTTGTAAAGATCTTGAATAATATGACATTAGAAAGTGGGTGCTTGTAATAAAAGAAAGAATACGACAAGAGAATGGTAACGAGTAACTTAAGAGATATTGTGAAAGATAGCAACGCTATCTTTGGATTAGAGGCTAAGATCTTGGCAATAGAGTTGTTCGCTAATGATATTGTGACCTATAAGTAGCAAAGGAGAAGGAATAGAAAATCTCCTATAGTAGGAAGTGAGAAAATCAAAGGGTGAGTAAAGGAAGGGAAAGGTGTATGACAAGATAAGTTACGAGCGAATTTTGGTACGGAGGAGATATGTAAAGCAGAATGAACCAGGAGAAGGAAAGACTATGACTAAGATTGAATATGCTTTATACAAGTGGTACAGGAATAGTTATGCAACCTACAAATATTTGTATGCTAAGAATGAGACCAAGTGAGTACTTGATAAGAAGAGTAAAGATTTAGTAATAGCAATGCAGTTGTGATATTTTAGGTGCATTAAGGAAAGATGTAAAGATGGTTTAAGCTAAAAATTACCGAGATAGAAGTAATACCAAGGGCAAATAGGACATGACCTTGGTTGAGTCGAAGGTTTATCCCGATACCGATTGTAAGATAAGAGAGGAGAAGGCAAGGTAAAGCATGAAGACTAGTGAGACGACGCTAAGGTATTTCTTGGGCTAATTTGAGCACCTATGCATATTCTTGTAAAGATTGCAATAGGGCACGTGATAGGAGAACTAAGAGCAAAATCTGAGTAAAGAGGCAATAGAAGAGTTTGAATTAAAGATAAAGAAATGACACGAGATAATGTGCCTAGAGTGTTAAAAGTTGGGTTACGGGAATTATAAAATGGTTTAAGCAAGACGATCAGAACTAGTTAGTTACTAGAAGATAGTGAATTTATATGTCAAATTAAAAAAAAATTCTTTCAGAATTTTACAAGTTAATGATAGACAGAGCGCAGAGTAGCTATGTAAAGTTATTATATGAGGGAACTCCAGCGCTACTTGATAGCCAACTCTAAGGATTGAGATTAAGAGCTAAAAAGTAGAGTGACAGTTAAAGTCTTTTAAAGAAGTCGAGAAGTAATATGGACTTCATTACAGGCTTACCTCGCACTCCACGGAAGTATGACTCTATATGGGTTATTGTGGATAGGCTGACAAAATCAGCCTATTTTTTTCCAGTTAGGACTACTTATTCAGCTGAGGACTATGCGAGGTTATATATCAAGGAGATAGTAAGACTTCACGGGGTTCCCACATCTATTATATCGGACAGAGGAGCTCAATTTATAGCTAACTTCTGGAGATCATTCCAGAAGGGATTGGGGACAGAGGTGAGTCTTAGCACAGCATTTCACCCTCAGACTGACGGACAAGCCGAGCGTACTATTCAGACGCTAGAAGATATGTTGCGAGCTTGTATTATTGACTTCAGAGGTAGCTGGGACGATCAGTTGCCACTTATGCCTATCATAGTAGCTACCATTCTAATATCCAAATGGCACCGTATGAGGCCTTATATGGAAGGAAATGCAGGACACCTATTGGTTGGTTCGATGTTGGTGAGACTAAATTAATAGGCCCAGACATGATTCATCAAGTTGTTGATAAGGTGAAGCTTAGGTTATTAGCAGCCCAGAGTCGACAGAAGCCATACGCGGATAATCGACGTCGACACTTAGAGTTTCAGATTAGTGATTGTGTGTTCTTGAAGGTGTCACCCATGAAGGGTGTAATGAGATTCGGCAAGAAAGGGAAGCTTAGCCCGAGGTACATTGGGCCTTATCAGATTATTCGTAGGGTAGGCAAGGTTGCCTATGAGTTGGACCTACCATCTGATTTGGAAGCAGTACATCCAGTCTTTCACGTGTCAATGCTTCGCAAATACATTGGTGACCCTTCTAGAGTATTCCCCGTGGATGATGTCCAGGTAACGGAGGAGCTATCTTACGAGGAGAACCCTATAGCTGTACTTGATCGCCAAGTTCGGAGGTTGCAAACTAAAAATGTGGCTTCCGTCAAAGTATTGTGGAGAAATAATAATAGAGGAGGGATGACCTGGGAAGCCAAAGATGAGATGAAGAATAAGTACCCTTACTTGTTTCCTATGCTTGCAGGTAATTTAAATTCCTCGCTTGACTATATTGATTGGTAGATGAGACTACATGTTATAGCAACGAAGGAGACTTCCCCGAAATTTTTATAAGACCTTATGGGACTGGTTTAACATTCGAGGACAAATGTTCTAAAGGGGGGAAGGATGTTATATCCCGTAATTTTGTACATTGAATTATTTGTAAGCTAATCGATAGAAGTTCAAGGACAAGATTATTTTTGGGATATGAGACAAGGACTTTTAATCCTGATTTTTAATAAGTACGATTTGCTTATAAATTTCAATTAGCATAGAAATATTAATGGAGATTAGGGATTAATTAACCATGATTAGATTATTAAGTGGGGATTAGTGATTAATTAAGATTAATCAAGTTATTAGTGCACTAAGTGGGCCCCACTACAACATGGCCAAATCTGATTGGTCCATGCCATAGTGGGACACATGTCATTATGGCTGGACACATGTCATTATGGCTGGACACATTCCAACATGGTAGGCAGCATATAAATATATGTGTGATGACTAATAAGTCATAAATCTTCATCTTCACAAAACACATTTGAGAGAGAGAATTAAGAACAGCCATGGTCGCTCACAGCTAGATCCAAGCTTCTTAAAAAAAAATTTATCAATCCCAAAAGTGTTCTACACATTCAAGGGGGCAGCAACCTTAGGATTCAAATTGAGGAAGAAGAAGTGGTGCAATTGGTGCAAGAAATTGTATAATCTGTCCTAACTAATTTGAGGTAAGATTTCTTCCTCTTGTAATGAAATTGGAGTTAATGATATTGTGATGGAGAGATTAAATTGTATTAAGTGGAATTGGAAGTAAGAAAACTGCATAATTAATGTTGGCATTGTAAGTGGGCAGAATTGAAGTCGTTCCAATTAGGTTCGGTTGATTTTTGTTGTTGTTATTATTGTTATGGATTATGTGTTAAAAGTGAAGGAATTGTATATGTTAATGTTAAGGTTCCGTTTGGGCCGTGTTGGGGCTGTTCTAATCTAAAAATGGTGGATTAATGTTATAGCCCGTATTTCGTGCGCTCGGACATTTCGAAGAAGTCGTGGAATGTGGAAGGTAAGGTTGTTTTCCAAAACTATTTTAATGCGCAAGTGGGTTATTAATATTATTTAGGAATATTGTTAGTGTGGAAATATTGAGGAAGACAAAGGGCGAAACGGGAAATTCATGAAATGGTTGTGGGAAATATTAAAAAAAAAAAGCTAGGGGCAAAATGGTCATTTCACGAGTAATCAAGAAATTCCTTGGAAAAGGCCATGTGGCCAAAAAAAAAAAGGAAAAAAAAAGACAAAGAAAGGAATTAGTCATCTTTTGGTAAATTTGAAGAAAATTCAAGAAAAGAAAAGAAAAGTCAAGAAAAAAGAAGAAAATTCTAGAGGAAGAAGAAAAGGAACATGAGTCCATACTTGAGGGACTAAGATGTAAATATGGAAAGGTGGTGGAATATATATATATATAAGGGTGGTCATCTTTTTAATAAAAGAAAGACTTGGAAAAAAAAAAGAAAGAAAGAAGAGAGATAGGGAGGTGTTCGGCCATGGGTGGCCGAACATGGAGCTAGGAGGGAGTGAAGGAGAAGAGCTATTTTCTTCCACTTTTCCTACTTAATGAAAGGTTCCTAGCAAGGTGGTGTAGCTAGAGGAACAAGAAAAACATTTGTTCTAGCAAGCTACAAACTCTAGCCAATCAAGGGTTAAAGGAAAAAGGTAAGAACTCATCTTCTTTTTTATGTTATGGACGTTTGTGTATGGTGTAGAATGTGTAAATAAGTGAAAAACATGAAAACATGAATGTTGAAGTGTGGCCGTGACTTGCATGGTTAAGTCGTGTGTGTGTATGTGTTGTGTGTTATTTTGTATGGAAGATTGACTTGACTTCATGTTGTGTATTGGCTGTGGTTGCAATGTTTAGAAATGGGTGGAAAATTCATGAAAAATATGCATATGTGTGTGTTGGCCTAATGGTATAGCTAATGGAAAGGTGTGATAAATTGATTTTACTTAGAATGGTGATTGTTGTTATGGTAGATTCTATAATGTAAAATAAGAATTAAATGGCTTGGAGGATCGAAAGTTGGGTTAAGGTGATTGAATTTGAAAGAGGAAAATATGTTGTTGTTGTTGTTGGAATGTAGATAAATGAATAAAAATGCATGAAGACATGTAAGGAGAGATTATGGTCGAAATGGGTGTTTTGGTAAGTTAGTGTCAATTAATGTAATTCGATATTCTAGTTGTTGTCGTTATGGATCATGTGACGTTGAATGAAGAATGTGGTTGAAGTTAATGAATATAGATGATAATGAAATGTATGGTTGTTGTTAAATTTGAAGGTTTCGGGTAAAGTAGTATGTCGATTGATTCGACGGAATATTATGCGAATTGAATTGAATTGAATTGAATATTGAAGTGTTGCTAGAATAATTGTGGTATTGTTGTTGGTTTGGCCGGGTTGAATTCCCGGGATGTCGTTGATTAAAAATTTGGCCGAGTTAGAATCTCGGGGGTGGTATATTTATAGGGGAGATGCTGCCGAAATTCCGGCGGAACCATATGTGAAGGAACTTGAAAGGTTACGACAAGTATATGTCAATAAATCTAATGGTTACATCAACTTTCTTGAATGTAGACTAGCGGAACCAAGCTTGGATGAATAAGCGTAGCTAGTAAGGCGCGACGCAGGTATGTTAAGGCTCGTCCCTTTTTCTTTCTATGGCATGATTCGTATGTAAGATTTTATAAATGCTTCCATAACGTTCTCATTTCCAAAAGTTAGAAGTAATGGTTCCAAGGTATAATTTCCTTCTTAAAAGTTTATAAATGTTTCCCAAAATATTCATTTTTCTCCAAAATCCAAGTTTTACGATTTTTGAAAGTTTTTATGATTAAAACAACGACTATGACTTTATGATGATAATGATGATGCCAGATATGAGAAAACGTCTATGATGAATATGCCAAGGATATGTTCTTACTATGAATATGACGATATGAAATGTTAAGCTATTTTTGGATAATGACTACTTTAAAGGTTTCAAAGTATGTGAAATGATAGGTTATGATCCTGTTTTATGTTTTCCCGTGATGCTATCCTTGATTGATAGTCTCGCCTTCTAATTGTTCCTTCAAGGTGAGACAAAGCGCCCATGATTATTCCATAATGTAATCGGAGGTTTCCGACCTTACGTCACTCCGATAAAGTTATAGCTTTTTATTGGGCTCCAATGCATGCTCATGATGGATGTTACACTGGCCTAGAGGGCCGGGCATGACCACCACTGCGGTAAGCATAGTGGGCAGCGAGCGCATGACTACACTGGCTTAGAGGGCGGGCATGACCACCATGACTACACCGGCCTGTAGGCACGGCATGACCACCTTGCCGGTAGCGTAGTGGGCGGCGTATGATTACACTGGCCTATTTGGCCGGGCACGACCCCCACTAGTGGCGCTGCAAGAGATTTACCCCGGACGCGGGAGGCCCGGACGCGGGAGGCCCGGACGCGGGCTAATGATGCTATGTGATTCAGACAGACTATGGATGCATATAAGAGTAACAGTAAGCATGCATGACTCCGCCTCAAGAGGCACTCAGATGTACAGACTACTTTTACAGCACATGATATGTTCTACAGTTCCATTCTGTTGTTACTCATGAGTACGGTTTTTACTATGTTGCTACTCATAGCTATATCTCCTTTTATGTTACTATTCATGCCTTACATACTCAGTACAATGCTCGTACTGACCCCTCTTCTTCGGGGGCTGCGTTTCATGCCGCGTGTGTACACCCGAGATGATCGAAGCCATTATAGAAGATGTTCCGGTGGAGTTGGCATCTCCATTTGCTGCGGAGAGTTGCCGGGTCAAGAGTCCTATGCCATGATGTCATGTTCGAGTTAGAGACTTTGCAGACAGAGTCGTGAGTCCAGAGTGTCAGTTCTGAAAGTGGGTCCATTAACTAATACATTTTTACTACGTACAGACTGTGTTTAAATTGAGAAACGACAAAAAGAAATTCTGAAAATTTTACTATGTATTTTACCTTCAGTTGATTTAAGAATCTAAAGAGATTAGATAGGTAATAAGAGATAGCAGGTTCGCTCGGCTCCGAATGCGGGGTCGGGTGCCCATCACACCCTAGTAAGGTCGAGGTGTGACAATTAATTTCGATTAATGTTGTCGTTATTGTTGTCATTGACTATATGATGAAAGTGAAGGGATATGATAGTTAAGGTTACAGTTGTATTGTATTCGAGTAGGATCTAGTTCTGGTTGTGTTGTTGTTCTTGTTGAATTGGAGGACTAGGTGTAGTAAGATTATGCATTATGTTGTTGTAATTGTTGGACAATTATAAGGTCATTTCGATGAAGTGTTGTGGCTATATATTATTAGAAGTAATTTGAATATGCCGTAGTTGTTATGTTGATTATTATTGAATGTTGTAATGTGTGGGCTGATTTGGAATGGTGCGGGCTGTCTCAGAGTATTCTTGAATCTCGTTTTGGCTAGTTAAGGTATAGTAACTTGTCCATGTGGTTGTTGATGTTAACTTGGTCGTTTTATAGTTGGCTTGAATATAGAGGAAATGCCGCCCAATTTTCTAGAAATAAGCTACTAACGTTGGAATATGTTTTGAACCTTTCCGTAGCTTAACTATAGTTCTTAACGTCTTAATATAGGTTGAGACACTTCGGGCAGCGTACCCGTATTGTATCGCGGATAAGCGTTAAAGGTATGTAAAGCTACCCCTTCTTTCTTTTTGGCATGATCTATGTGAGACAAACAAACGATAAATGTATAAACTCCAAAGAAGTTCCTATTGTTAGAGACACTAGGATGGCTAATGTTCTTGATTTCCAGAAGCTATTTCATTATGTCTTGATACGTGTCTATGATTCCAAAAGTTCTATTTTGATACAATCCATAATGACATTCGAGGGGTACTTGACATGACTGTTGTCCTTGATTTTCAAGTGTTAGTTCATTCTGATTATTCTATTATGTCTCAGATGATGATTTAGTTTGCATATGGTTGCTCACTATACTCGTGCATCTTTGTTAATATATCTTTCACCGAGTTCCGGGCCGGGTATGTTTTCGTGCATAGTTTCACTGCATTGTTCACCGAGTCCCTCACTAGAGGGCCGGGTATGGGTATATATATATATATATATATATATATATATATATATATATATATATATATATATATATATATATATATATATATATATGATATGATGATGTTGTTACGACCCAACCACGTAGGCCATGACTAGTGCCGAGTCGGGCACCCATACGCGCTCATTAACCGGATTCGGCATACAAACGACTCATACATATACAAATATCAAACGTGGCTCCAAACCGATGTATACAAACATATATACTGTACAAAAGCCGGCAAGGCTGTCATAATATACATAACGTATCAAAGCATACATACACGCAGCCGACAAGGCTGCCACGGCGGATGGGCCGCCCAAACACAACTCGCACAACGCATCTGAACAAAACTATACATAACCCACATCTATGTCTACAGACCTCTAGTACAGATCAACCGAGTCATATGACGGGATAGGGCCCCGCCGTACCCACGAATGCACAAATACATACACAACGGGAGAATATTTACCAAAATGTAGGCTCGGAATAAGGGAGCTCTCAACGAGCGGGGGATAGGTGTCCTGGGCGGCGGATCCTGCGTATGCGTACGTAGCACGAGTAAGAAGATGAACGCCCCGAAGAAAGGGGGTCGGTACGGAATATGTGCGAGTATGCAAAGCGGAAGATATAGTAACAAATATGAGTCATAATCGAAACGGGTACGAAGAAGTGAACATAATAACCGAGAATATCAAAATCTTTGTCATCGACACGCAAGTCATGCAACAGAGGTACGAGAAAACAAATATAATAATCGGAATGCCAACACGCTTACTCCGAAATACGGATCATACATATACATACCGAAGCACATCATAACATCATATCTTATCATATGAGCTGACATTAACCTATGTGGGATTCGCCTAAACCAATGTGGGATTTGCCTAAACCAATGTGGGATTTGCCTAAACCAATGTGGAATTTTGCCTAAACCAATGTGGAATTTTGCCTCATCATTGGGTTTGCCCCACCATTGGGTTTGCCCCACCACCGGCTACGATTCCGTGATCATATTCTAGAATCCATACATATAGCATATAACGTAGCATATATAACGATGCCGGTCGAAAGGGGCTCGGCGTCGGACACATCATAACACCATAACATATACGCGGTTCCGGGACAGAAAAGGGCTCGCGAACCGGACATCATACTCCGGGATACGCATCGGTAAATCGGACCATCATATCATATCGGACTTCGTATCACATCATGTTTCGAAATACACATCATACTTGAATACACATCATATTTCGGAATACGGCCATAGTGCGTACGATAACATAACAGAGCCGGGACTTGGCGAAAAATGTAACAATAGAATACACGAACAGAGTTATGAGTAACCAAATACAGTTTAAAACAATTTCAAAGACTTAATATGTTAATCAAAACGAACCATCATTTATAAGCCAAAACAGTAGTCAAATCGCATTTTCTTCGAACGGCACTCGTGAACATATCAAACCGAACTTGTAAATCATAATTACGTACCAAAATCATGTGCATAAGATCATTATCATAAACTTAAAAGGTAGGTAAACTGATCATACTTGAAATAGGGATAATAGTCATATCATATTCTTGTAAAAGTCATCAGAAGTACGTAAAGGAAAGTCGCGGGACCCACGGACGGGTGTCAACCCGAGCCGGGCCCGCCTATGAAAAACATAGTCATCATACATCATGGAATCATTTTTGAGCATATCGAAGCGATCCGGTTCTGTCTGTGAAAGTTACGGACTTTCGTAGTTTTCGGAATCATTTAGGAACAAAACTCCTTTAAAAACCAAACTTTTATGCAACTTTTGAAAATCAAATATTCCAAAGACATAAGGGCCAATATTTCATCATATCAAGCATACGAAGACCAAGAAACAAATAAGAATCACAGACATGGTCGGATCGCGAGAGTAGAATTTCCTCGAGGCTCGTGTCATAGCCTATTTACGACTAAGGCATGCCAAAAGAAGGAAGGGCCAAGCTTTACATACCTCTTCTACTCTCCAAGCTAATTCAAACTCCAACCTATGTCTCGGATGTTACATCCCGTGTTTTGCACATTAAAAAAATATATATATATCTTGTGACTAGCAAGAGATGAGGCAACATTTTGATCTCATTTAATATGAATGTTGGCTATGAAAATATTGATGTGAAAGTACGGAGGAAGGCTAAGGGCAAAATGCGAATGGGAAAATAGCTTTGGAAATTACCAAAGGTGGCCCATAACTAATTGGGCTAAAAAAAAAAAAGGAACAAAAAGGCCCAAGGGTGTAAGGTGGCCGGCCATGGCTCCTTTGGCCCAAGCCCATAATTAATTAAATCCATGTGAATTAAATAGAAGACCACCCTTTATTTTCTTCATAACTCTAGAAATTTCAAGAGAGCTAGAACAAGAGAAAAAGAGGAGAAATTAGAAGGGCCATTCGGCCACCTCCATGCCCACAAGAACCTTGGAAAATTTTAATCCAAAAATCATTCTCTTCTAGCCAAACAATCCCTTGAAGGGCCCTTAGCAAGGTAGAGTATTCATTGGAGCAAGGAAAACATATGTTCATATAGTTGCAATTCTAGCCAAGTGAAGAATCAAGGAAGAAGGTAAGAATTCACTTCCTTTTTACGTTATGGATGCTTGTGCATGGTATGGTGTATGAAAATAGATGGAATTCATGAAGAACATGAAAATAGAGAGGTGGCCGTGTGATGTATATTAGGTGTATAGCCGTGTATATGTGTTGAGTTATGAAAGAATGGTGAGCATGTTTATTTAATATTTTGGTTGTTGTGTTATGGATTTCATGTTGCAAATAGAAGCTTAATGAGTTTAGTGAAGTTGTGGTGGTTGGAGACTTGTTGTGTAAGTTTATGTAAATGCAATATAATGTTCTTGCATACATGGGAGATAATGAGACTAGTATGATATTGTTGGTGTATGAATTATTAGGTTGTTATTGTTTTCATTGGAGTTGGAAGGCCTTGAAGGAAGTAGTATATTGATTAAATTGTTAGAATGTATCTTAGGGTGATTATTGAAATTGTTGGTAAGATTGCTGGCATTGTTGTTGATAGTTTGGCCGGGTTGAATTCTGTTATATCCCGTATTTTGAACAACGGGACAACCTGTGTTAGTTATGAGAAGTTAGGGGCAAGGCTATCCCGAGAGACTTTCGATGGTCTTAAAGGCTTAAATTGTGTGTGATTTTGATGTCTCGGAAATGTTAAGAAAACACTTGGAGGAATTTTCCATTTTTAGTAAGTGAGCTATTTTGGGAAAGTTTGAAAATTCAAAAAAAAAAAAAAAATAAGGGCATGGTGGCCGGCCACTTGTATGTGGGCCAAGGCCACATGGTTGGCTAGTATGGGTAAATAAAAAGATGACAAGGGATCATTTTTCATCACTTTATCTCTTAGAAATTTCAAGAAAAATCAAGAAGCTTGAGAGGAGAAAAACAAAGGCCATATTCGGCCAAGAGAGAGGAAGGGAGAGATCAAGAGTTGAGCAAGAAAAAAATTATTTCCGCAAGCAAACCTACTAATTCAAGGGTGCTAAGTAACGTGGCGGCGTTGTTTCGGAGAATAATCCGTTCGTTTCCCCTAACGACCAACTTTGGTCAAGTTAAGGATTGAAGAAGAAAGGTGAGTTTAACTTTGTTTTCTTGTGTTATAGATGGTGTACATGTGTTGTTGTATGCTAAAATGGAAGAAAAATCATGTTAGGAAGGAAATTGGAGTGGGCCGTGCATGATGGAATTGGCCATGTGTATGTGTGTTGTGGTATAAGACATGTATTGATGTTAGTTAGCATGTTTTGATTGTTGTGGAGTGGAGAAAAGATTGAAAATCATTTTTGTGTAAGTAATGGGTGTTGGCCGAATGGCCCCTTTTATGTAGTCTTGAATGAACAAATTGTCGTTAGTGTTTCCGTCGTCGACGTTATGGATTTTAAGGAAAAATGCAAGTTTGATGACTTAGAATGATGTTGTGTTGGTTGTAGCATGACTTGAGAATTTATGTGAATTTTATGTAATTTTTACCTTTATGAATATTGCATTGCTAGTATGTGGATTAATGTTGTGAATCATGAATTTGGAAGATAAGAATGTGTTTGGTGTTGCTTTCGAGTTTGGAGATGAATTCGGGTGAGGTGGAGTATGGTTTGAGTTGTTTGGAGAATTGTGTGAATTGTTTGAAATGTCCTTGAATATTGTTTGAATGGTTTTGAATTAGTAATCAAATGTATAAATGTCGATATCGGTTTGAATGTAAGTAGTTGAGGTAAGTTATTGGAATATTATGAATGTTGTTGAATTATGTAGAAAAAGAGCCATTAAAGTTAGAATGTATTTTGAGTTGATGGTTGATGTTGTAGCTTGGTTATTGGTTTGGTTGTTGTTGAAATGGGCCGAGTTGAATCTCGGGGATGCTATATGTACGGGGAGATCTTGCCCAAATTGTTATAGAACAATATTGGTTAAGCTTGAAAATTGTAAGTCTCATGAATAGTAACTGGTCAATGTGACCATTTGCAGATTTTTGGCGAAACGAGAAGTGAATTTGGAAAGGCGTAAGGAGCGAATAAGGTATGTCGAGCTTTACCTATTCTTTTCTTGGCACGTCCTAGGTATGATAGGCTTTGATACGAGCCTTGGGGCGACCTGCCCCTCGGAATCTACGTTCGAATTGACTCGCTTTTTCATTCGGTAAAATTGAATTGAAAATGTTATGAAAAGTTAGAAAAAGCGCTTAAATGTCTAGAACCTGTGCGAATAGGACCCGATTACTTTAAAACCCTCATAAGTGTTATAATGAAGCAAAATATATGTAAATTATGTATGCCACCTCATTTGACCCGAGGTGGGCCCACCGTTCCGAGTCTTTCGATTTGTTCGAGTTTGACTTATTGTGAGGTAGAATTCAAAGGAAACTTTTGGCTACTCTCCTAACTATTATATGGCATTCGTTTGAACTCTTTTGATAAGTCTATAATGTAGGTTGAAACATGAAAATGATTACAAAAAGCTTATTTTGACATACGCTATTGTGATATCCGAATCGCATACGCTATGATTATTACCGCTTTGTCATATGGTTTGTCATCGAATTATGTTCTTGAGTCTCTGTAAATGTGCTATATTTTATTTTTGCATATGGTTTTCTCCTACTTTCTGCTCGTGCGGATTTGTTATGACATCTTTCAACTGCGTCCGGGCCGGGGCATGTATTCGTGCAATTCCTTTGCATTGTTCACCGCGCCCCTCACTAGAGGGCGGGGCATGTTATACATATATATATACTTATGATGATGATGTGATGACGGGGAGGTGGCCGGGATGGCATATGCGATTCCTTTCACCGCGTCCCTCCTAGAGGGCGGGGCACGTTACATATATATATGCATGACGATTTTACTTACCGCGTCCCTCACTAGAGGGCCGGGGCATGTTATGTATGCACATGTTCATGATGATTCCCTTAAGTATGATACTCGGTCGTTAATGATTTTGAAAAGCATGATTTACGTTCAAGGTAAGTTTTATGAGTTAGAGTTCGCACTATTCCTCGTCTTTCTTAATTCGTATGATTCGGTTTTTATGTTCTCTGCTTTACATACTCAGTACATATTTCGTACTGACCCCCTGTCTTCGGGGGCTGCGTTTCGTGCCGCGCAGGTGCAGATATACGTTCGGGTGAGCCGCCTGCTTAGGGTCCCTGTCCAGCTATTTTGAAGAGCTCCCTTGTCCGAGCCAGATTTTGAAGTACGATCTTTGTCACGTTCATGTATATTTAATCGGGGTACGGCGGGGCCACGTCCCGTCATATGTCCGTATGTTACGTACGTTTATAGAGGCACGTAGACATAAAGTGTGGGTTATGGTTCCGTTTGTACAGTATGTGTATGTGACATATGTCTGGGCGGTTATCTACCGCGGCAGCCTTGTCGGCTCGCCTATATATGTGTATATGAATATGTTGGCCCTGTGTGGCCTTTGCTGGTATTTTCTGAGTGCAGGTAAATCTTGGTTAGTAGAAAAAAACAGAGGAAACTCTGCCCGGATTTTTCTAAAATATTGAGTAATTATCTTATTGATTTTCTTGTTAACTTATGCGACACTGTGTGTTAGCACGCACGGGTGCCCAGTTCGGGCGCTAGTCGCGGCCCACGGGGTTGGGTCGTGACAAAAGTGGTATCAGAGCGGTCAGTCCTCGGAATGTCTGCAGGCCGTGTCTAGTAGAGTCCTGTTTATCGGTGTGTTGTGCACCACATCTATAAACGGGAGGCTACGAGACATTTAGGGTGTTACCTTTCCTTCGATCTTAGATCGTGCGATAGAGCGGTATTATCGGGATGACTCCTAACGAGCTGGTATGTTTTCGGCGATGCCACCGAGAAAAGCGACGGTTGCCCGAAGGGCAAGTCCACGGCGCGGGGAGAGACCCGCAGGGGCCCAGAGGTTACTAGGGCCCATGCCCGGCCGGCCGGAGATTGTGCCCGGTCGGCTAGTTACGCCACTCCATCACCGTCCGAGGAGCACGGAGCGACGGCAGCTGCGGCACGGAGGCGGCCCCACGCCCGCCCCCGAGGGTTCGAGTGCCGAGCCTCCGGCTCCTCGGCACCGGGGCGGAGTACGAGCCATGAGGGACGGCTGTTCGGTTGTTGACCGGACTAGCGACGGGGACGGGTCCCGAGGCGGGGAGGGCGGAGATGATTTTCGGTGGACGTGACGACGGAGGGCTCGATATTTTCGACCGCAATCCGCCGAGTTCTTCGGGTCAAAGCCGAGGAGGACCCTCGGGAGTTCATCGAGAGAGATGCGGCGTACGGCGACTTATTGGGGCCTCGAGGGCGAGTCGGTGGAGTGGCGTCGTATCGGCCGGCACGATATCGCAGCCAATTGGTTTGAGTCGTGGGAGTTGTCTCGGGGTGAGGGCGCGCCACCAGCCGTATGGGATGAGTTCACGGAGGCTTTTCTTGCCCACTTTTTGCCCCCAGAGGCCAGACGCGCCAGGGTTCACAGGTTTATACATTTGCGGCAGAATGGTAGGAGCGTCCGGGAGTACAGCCTGGAGTTTGATTCTTT
The DNA here is from genome assembly GCF_029784015.1 of Lycium ferocissimum. NCBI lineage: Eukaryota > Viridiplantae > Streptophyta > Magnoliopsida > Solanales > Solanaceae > Lycium > Lycium ferocissimum. Next base: position 39,709,168 of record NC_081342.1, on the reverse strand, counting down.
AGCCAGATACGCTCCTCATATTGTGGCAGACATGGCCGACAGGGTACACCGATTTGTTATGGGGGTGGATGATTATTTGATCGATAGTTGTATGTCGATGGTGCTCGATGCGGCATGGATATCGCCGTACGGGCGTACGCCCGGGGCGTGGAGGAGCGGCACGAGAGGGCGCCGGCCGACGGAGATGATGACGGGCGCCCGACCCCGGGGGCTAGGTCGGCGGGTATTCGGGGGATTCTCGAGGCGGACGGCCTCGGCGGTACGGATATTCGACCCGGCCCGGCCACGAGAGTGCACCCCGCGATTTCCGGCCCGGGGAGGTTTGACGGTGCGGGGTATTCGGGAGCGGTCGAGCTCCCGAGCTTCGGGGCCACGGATGGATAGGGGTCGAGTCGGACGAGGCCATCTATGCCTCGGTGCCCTCGGTGCGGCCGGCGCCGTACGGGAGAGTGCCGTCGCGGCACCGGTGCCTATTTTCTTGCGGCCGTTACGGCCATGTTATGAGGATTGCCCGCGTCGGGATGGTTCGGGTGGTATGGCCCGGCCCTCTTTGGGTCGGTCGCGGTTCGTCCTCCTCGGCCGGCTATGCGCCTGTGGGGCGGGGTACACCGGCACCGGCGGGCCGTGGTAGAGTCGCGGCGGAGCCCCCGGTTCCGGCGGTCCATCGAACCGCTTGTATGCATTAGCCGGTAGACATGATCGGGAGGCATTACCGGATGCGGCTACGGTACATAAATCCTCGCTAGAATTTATTTTCTTATGTATGTGTGTTTGTGATATAATTGTGCGTAATGGTGGTGGATGGGAAACTCGAGGATTAGTAATCGGTATTTATAAACAACGGTAATTAAGGCGTGTCCATTGTTATTACGGACCGGGAGACTAAGACGAAGAATGGTTTTACCCATAGGTGACGGTGAATAGGTAGAAGCGAGTGAAGGGCAAAACGGTAATTATGCTACGAAATTGTCCGGAAACTCCGTTAAGACCGTATTTCACTCCAAATTACGTGACAAAGGTCTTATAGTGGCTGAACGCGATTATACCAGACATTAGAGCCTCGTATTTCCTCGAGGTTCGAAGTTAAGCGTCTTTAGAGCGAGAGAAATTCTAGGATGGGTGACCCGCGGGGAAGTTTTAGAGTTTCACAACTTTAGTCATAAGAAGCAATGGAAAGCTAGAGTAGTCTAAAGGGATCTAGAATATCCGAGCGAGGTGGAAGTTTAGAGAGGTCGTATGGGCCGGAGAGGAATAGACCGGGTAAAGGAAAAGGAAGATGCGTTTAAGATTAGAGTTGGGGTCGGTTGAGTAGTATTCGGGGGGATCTTTTGTGAGTGAGGTCTTTGGCGATTATGTATGTGTGTATAGGTATAGGTTAGGGGGTAATACCCTGTGCATGACCATACGGGTGGGAGTACGACCTCCGGCGACCAATGCGACGATATAAGAAAGGTACTAATTGGATAAGATAATGAAGTTCAATCGAAAGGGGGGAATAGTGATAGGTGGCAAGTGAGATCGTATGTTGCGTCAATAAAGGAAGACCTCCCCCTCGACCCTATAAGACTAGTTGAACATTCGAGGACGAATGTTCTAAAGGGGGGAAGGATGTTATATCCCGTATTTTGAACAACGGGACAACCTGTGTTAGTTATGAGAAGTTAGGGGCAAGGCTATCCCGAGAGACTTTCGATGGTCTTAAAGGCTTAAATTGTGTGTGATTTTGATGTCTCGGAAATGTTAAGAAAACACTTGGAGGAATTTTCCATTTTTAGTAAGTGAGCTATTTTGGGAAAGTTTGAAAATTCAAAAAAAAAAAAAAATAAGGGCATGGTGGCCGGCCACTTGTATGTGGGCCAAGGCCACATGGTTGGCTAGTATGGGTAAATAAAAAGATGACAAGGGATCATTTTTCATCACTTTATCTCTTAGAAATTTCAAGAAAAATCAAGAAGCTTGAGAGGAGAAAAACAAAGGCCATATTCGGCCAAGAGAGAGGAAGGAGAGATCAAGAGTTGAGCAAGAAAAAAATTATTTCCGCAAGCAAACCTACTAATTCAAGGGTGCTAAGTAACGTGGCGGCGTTGTTTCGGAGAATAATCCGTTCGTTTCCCCTAACGACCAACTTTGGTCAAGTTAAGGATTGAAGAAGAAAGGTGAGTTTAACTTTGTTTTCTTGTGTTATAGATGGTGTACATGTGTTGTTGTATGCTAAAATGGAAGAAAAATCATGTTAGGAAGGAAATTGGAGTGGGCCGTGCATGATGGAATTGGCCATGTGTATGTGTGTTGTGGTATAAGACATGTATTGATGTTAGTTAGCATGTTTTGATTGTTGTGGAGTGGAGAAAAGATTGAAAATCATTTTTGTGTAAGTAATGGGTGTTGGCCGAATGGCCCCTTTTATGTAGTCTTGAATGAACAAATTGTCGTTAGTGTTTCCGTCGTCGTCGTTATGGATTTTATAAGGAAAAATGCAAGTTTGATGACTTAGAATGATGTTGTGTTGGTTGTAGCATGACTTGAGAATTTATGTGAATTTTATGTAATTTTTACCTTTATGAATATTGCATTGCTAGTATGTGGATTAATGTTGTGAATCATGAATTTGGAAGATAAGAATGTGTTTGGTGTTGCTTTCGAGTTTGGAGATGAATTCGGGTGAGGTGGAGTATGGTTTGAGTTGTTTGGAGAATTGTGTGAATTGTTTGAAATGTCCTTGAATATTGTTTGAATGGTTTTGAATTAGTAATCAAATGTATAAATGTCGATATCGGTTTGAATGTAAGTAGTTGAGGTAAGTTATTGGAATATTATGAATGTTGTTGAATTATGTAGAAAAAGAGCCATTAAAGTTAGAATGTATTTTGAGTTGATGGTTGATGTTGTAGCTTGGTTATTGGTTTGGTTGTTGTTGAAATGGGCCGAGTTGAATCTCGGGGATGCTATATGTACAGGGGAGATGCTGCCCAAATTGTTATAGAACAATATTGGTTAAGCTTGAAAATTGTAAGTCTCATGAATAGTAAGCCGGTCAATGTGACCATTTGCGCATTTTTGGCGAAACGAAAGTGAATTTGGAAAGGCGTAAGGAGCGAATAAGGTATGTCGAGCTTTACCTATTCTTTTCTTGGCACGTCCTAGGTATGATAGGCTTTGATACGAGCCTTGGGGCGACCCTACCCCTCGGAATCTACGTTCGAATTGACTCCTTTTTCATTCGGTAAAATTGAATTGAAAATGTTATGAAAAGTTAGAAAAAGCGCTTAAATGTCTAGAACTCGTGCGAATAGGACCCGATTACTTTAAAACCCTCATAAGTGTTATAATGAAGCAAAATATATGTAAATTATGTATGCCACCTCATTTGACCCGAGGTGGGCCCACCATTCCGAGTCTTTCGATTTGTTCGGTTTGACTTATTGTGAGGTAGAATTCAAAGGAAACTTTTGGCTACTCTCCTAACTATTATATGGCATTCGTTTGAACTCTTTTGATAAGTCCTATAATGTAGGTTGAAACATGAAAATGATTACAAAAGCTTATTTTGACATACGCTATTGTGATATCCGATCGCATACGCTATGATTATTACCCGCTTCTCGTCATATGGTTTGTCATCGAATTATGTTACCGAGTCTCTCCGTAAATGTGCTATATTTTATTTTTGCATATGGTTTTCTCACTACTCTGCTCGTGCGGACTGTTATGACATCTTTCACTGCGTCCCGGGCCAGGGCATGTATTCGTGCAATTCCACTGCATTGTTCACCGCGCCCCTCACTAGAGGGACGGGGCATGTTATACATATATATATACTTATGATGATGATGTGATGACGGGGAGGTGGCCAGGATGGCATATGCTGATTCCTTTCACCGCGTCCCTCACTAGAGGGCCGGGGCACGTTACATATATATGCATGACGATTTTACTTACCGCGTCCCTCACTAGAGGGCCGGGGCATGTTATGTATGCACATGTTCATGATGATTCCCTTAAGTATGATACTCAGTCCGTTAATGATTTTGAAAAGCATGATTTACGTTCAAGGTAAGTTTTATGAGTTACGGTTCTTGCACTATTCCTCTCGTCTTTCTTAATTCCGTATGATTCGCTTTTTTGTGTTTCTTGCTTTACATACTCGGTACATATTTCGTACCGACCCCCGTCTTCGGGGCTGCGTTTCGTGCCGCGCGGTGCGGATATACGTTCGGGTGAGCCGCCCGCTTAGGGTCCTTTGTCCGGCTATTTTGAAGAGCTCCCTTGTCGGAGCCGGCATTTTGGTACGGTCTTTGTCACGTTCATGTATATTTAATCGGGGTACGGCGGGGCCCCGTCCCGTCATATGTCCGTATGTTCGTTCGTTTATAGAGGCACCGTAGACATAAAGTGTGGGTTATGGTTCCGTTTGTACAAAAGTATGTGCATGTGACATATGTACGGGCGGTTATCTACGCATGGCGAGCCTTGCTCGGCTCGCCTATATATGTGTATATGAATATGTTACTGTGTGGCCTTTCTTTGGTATTTTCTGAGTGCAGGTAAATCTTGGTTAGTAGAAAAAAACAGAGGAAACTCTGCCCGGATTTTTCTAAAATATTGAGTAATTATCTTATTGATTTTCTTGTTAACTTATGCGACACTGTGTGTTAGCACGCACGGGTGCCCAGTTCGGGCGCTAGTCGCGGCCCACGGGGTTGGGTCGTGACAAAGTGGTATCGAGCGGTCGGTCCTCGGAATGTCGCAGCCGTGTCTAGTAGAGTCCGTTTATCGGTGTGTTGTGCACCACATCTATAAACGGGGAGGCTACGGACATTTAGGGTGTTACCTTTCCTTCTGATCTTAGATCGTGCGATAGAGCGGTATTATCAGGATGACTCCCTCCTAACGAACTGTTATGTTTTCAGCGATGCCACCGAGAAAAGCGACGGTTGCCCAGAAGGGCAAGTCCACGGCTGCAGGAGAGACCAGTAGGGCCCAGAGAGTTACTAGGGCCCATGCCCAGCCCGAGCCGGAGATTGTGCCCCGGTCGGCTAGTTCTGCCACTCCATCACCGTCCGAGGAGCACAGAGCAGCAGGCAGAGCCCGCGGCACGAGAGGCGGCCCCACCGCCCGCCCCCGAGGTTCGAGTGCCCGAGCCTCCGGCTCCTCGGCCGGGGCGGAGTACGAGCCATGAGGGACGCTGTTCGGCTGTTGACCGGACTAGCAGCGGGACGGTGTCCGGAGGCGGGGGAGGGCCGGAGATGATTTCTGGCCGGTGGACGTGACAGCCCCGAGGGCTCGATATTTTCGACCCGCAATCCGCCGCAGTTCTTCGGGTCAAAGCCCGAGGAGGACCCTCGGAGTTCATCAGAGAGATGCGGCGTACGCTGCGACTTATTAGGGCCTCCGAGACTGAGTCAGTGGAGTCGCGGCGTCGTATCGGCTGCACGATATCGCAGCCAATTGGTTTGAGTCGTGGGAGCTGTCCCGGGGTGAGGGCGCGCCACCAGCCGTATGGGATGAGTTCACAGAGGCTTTTCTTGCCCACTTTCTGCCCCCAGAGGCCAGACGCGCCAGGGTTCACAGGTTTATACATTTGCGGCAGAATGGTAGGAGCGTCCGGGAGTACAGCCTGGAGTTTGATTCTTTAGCCAGATACGCTCCTCATATTGTGGCAGACATACACCAGTTTGTTATGGGGCTGGATGATTATTTGATCGATAGTTGTATGTCGATGGCTGCTCAGTCTGGCATGGATATCGCCCGAGTACAGGCGTACGCCCAGGGCATGGAGGAGCGGCACAGAGGGCGCCAGCCCGACAGGACTGATGACAGGCGCCAGCCCAAGAGGGCTAGGTCAGCCGGGTATTCGGGGGATTCTCGAGGCGGACAGCCTCAGCAGAGTACGGGATATTCGACCCAGCCAGCACAGAGTGCACCCCCACGATTTCCGGGCGGGGAGGTTTGACGGTGCGGGGTATTCGGGAGCCGGTCGAGCTCCCCGAGCTTCGGGGCCACGGATGGATAGGGGTCCGAGTCGGACGAGGCCATCTATGCCTCGGTGCCCTCGGTGCGGCCGGCGCCATACGGGAGAGTGCGCGTCGCGGCACCGGTGCTGTTTTCTTGCGGCCGTTACGGCCATGTTATGAGGGATTGCCCGCATCGGGATGGTTCGGTGGTATGGCCCGGCCCTCACCGGGTCGGTCGGCCCGGTTCGTCCTCCTCGGCGGCTATGCGCCCATGGGGCGGTACGCGGCACCGGCGGGCCGTGGTAAGTCGCGGCGGAGCCCAGGTTCGACGGTCCATCGAACCGCTTGTATGCATTAGCCGGTAGACATGATCAGGAGGCATTACCAGATGCGGCTACAGGTACATAAATCCTCACTAGAATTTATTTTCTTATGTATGTGTGTTTGTGATATAATTGTGCGTAATGGTGGTGGATGGGAAACTCGAGGATTAGTAATCTGGTATTTATAAACAACGGTAATTAAGGCGTGTCCATTGTTATTACGGACCCGGGAGACTAAGACGAAGAATGGTTTTACCCATAGGTGACGGTGAATAGGTAGAAGCGAGTGAAGGGCAAAACGGTAATTATGCTACGAAATTGTCCGGAAACCTGTTAAGACCGTATTTCACTCCAAATTACGTGACAAAGGTCTTATAGTGAGCTGAACGCGATTATACCAGCATTAGAGCCTCGTATTTCCTCGAGGTTCCGAAGTTAAGCGTGCTAGAGCGAGAGAAATTCTAGGATGGGTGACCCCCTGGGAAGTTTCTGAGAGTTTCACAACTTTAGTCATAAGAAGCAATGGAAAGCTAGAGTAGTCTAAAGGGATCTAGAATATCCTGAGCAGGTGGAAGTTTAGAGAGGTCGTATGGGCCGGAGAGGAATAGACCGGGTAAAGGAAAAGGAAGATGCGTTCCGGCATTAGAGTTGGGGTCAGTTTGAGTAGTATTCAGGGGGATCTTTTGTGAGTGAGGTGCTGGCAGTTATGTATGTGTGTATAGGTATAGGTTAGGGGGTAATACTCTGTGCATGACCATACGGGTGGGAGTACGACCTCCGGCGACCAATGCGACGATATAAGAAAGGTACTAATTGGATAAGATAATGAAGTTCAATCGAAAGGGGGGAATAGTGATAGGTGGCAAGTGAGATCGTATGTTGCGTCAATAAAGGAAGACCCCCCTCGACCCTATAAGACTAGTTGAACATTCGAGGACGAATGTTCTAAAGGGGGGAAGGATGTTATATCCCGTATTTTGAACAACGGGACAACCTGTGTTAGTTATGAGAAGTTAGGGGCAAGGCTATCCCGAGAGACTTTCGATGGTCTTAAAGGCTTAAATTGTGTGTGATTTTGATGTCTCGGAAATGTTAAGAAAACACTTGGAGGAATTTTCCATTTTTAGTAAGTGAGCTATTTTGGGAAAGTTTGAAAATTCAAAAAAAAAAAAAAAAATAAGGGCATGGTGGCCGGCCACTTGTATGTGGGCCAAGGCCACATGGTTGGCTAGTATGGGTAAATAAAAAGATGACAAGGGATCATTTTTCATCACTTTATCTCTTAGAAATTTCAAGAAAAATCAAGAAGCTTGAGAGGAGAAAAACAAAGGCCATATTCGGCCAAGAGAGAGGAAGGGAGAGATCAAGAGTTGAGCAAGAAAAAAATTATTTCCGCAAGCAAACCTACTAATTCAAGGGTGCTAAGTAACGTGGCGGCGTTGTTTCGGAGAATAATCCGTTCGTTTCCCTAACGACCAACTTTGGTCAAGTTAAGGATTGAAGAAGAAAGGTGAGTTTAACTTTGTTTTCTTGTGTTATAGATGGTGTACATGTGTTGTTGTATGCTAAAATGGAAGAAAAATCATGTTAGGAAGGAAATTGGAGTGGGCCGTGCATGATGGAATTGGCCATGTGTATGTGTGTTGTGGTATAAGACATGTATTGATGTTAGTTAGCATGTTTTGATTGTTGTGGAGTGGAGAAAAGATTGAAAATCATTTTTGTGTAATTAATGGGTGTTGGCCGAATGGCCCTTTTAGGTATTCTTGAATGAACAAATTGTCGTTAGTGTTTCCGTCGTCGTCGTTATGGATTTTATAAGGAAAAATGCAAGTTTGATGACTTAGAATGATGTTGTGTTGGTTGTAGCATGACTTGAGAATTTATGTGAATTTTATGTAATTTTTACCTTTATGAATATTGCATTGCTAGTATGTGGATTAATGTTGTGAATCATGAATTTGGAAGATAAGAATGTGTTTGGTGTTGCTTTCGAGTTTGGAGATGAATTCGGGTGAGGTGGAGTATGGTTTGAGTTGTTTGGAGAATTGTGTGAATTGTTTGAAATGTCCTTGAATATTGTTTGAATGGTTTTGAATTAGTAATCAAATGTATAAATGTCGATATCGGTTTGAATGTAAGTAGTTGAGGTAAGTTATTGGAATATTATGAATGTTGTTGAATTATGTAGAAAAAGAGCCATTAAAGTTAGAATGTATTTTGAGTTGATGGTTGATGTTGTAGCTTGGTTATTGGTTTGGTTGTTGTTGAAATGGGCCGAGTTGAATCTCGGGGATGCTATATGTACGGGGAGATGTTTGCCCAAATTGTTATAGAACAATATTGGTTAAGCTTGAAAATTGTAAGTCTCATGAATAGTAAGCGGGTCAATGTGACCATTTGCGGATTTTGGCGAAACGAGAAGTGAATTTGGAAAGGCGTAAGGAGCGAATAAGGTATGTCGAGCTTTACCTATTCTTTTCTTGGCACGTCCTAGGTATGATAGGCTTTGATACGAGCCTTGGGGGCGACCCTACCCCTCGGAATCTACGTTCGAATTGACTCCTTTTTCATTCAGTAAAATTGAATTGAAAATGTTATGAAAAGTTAGAAAAAGCGCTTAAATGTCTAGAACCTGTGCGAATAGGACCCGATTACTTTAAAACCCTCATAAGTGTTATAATGAAGCAAAATATATGTAAATTATGTATGCCACCTCATTTGACCCGAGGTGGGCCCACCATTCCGAGTCTTTCGATTTGTTCGGCTTTTGACTTATTGTGAGGTAGAATTCAAAGGAAACTTTTGGCTACTCTCCTAACTATTATATGGCATTCGTTTGAACTCTTTTGATAAGTCCTATAATGTAGGTTGAAACATGAAAATGATTACAAAAGCTTATTTTGACATACGCTATTGTGATATCCGAATCGCATACGCTATGATTATTACCCGCTTCGTCATATGGTTTGTCATACGAATTATGTTACCGTCTCTGTAAATGTGCTATATTTTATTTTTGCATATGGTTTTCTCACTACTCTCTGCTCGTGCGGATCGTTATGACATCTTTCACTACGTCCCGGGCCAGGGCATGTATTCGTGCAATTCCACTGCATTGTTCACCGCGCCCCTCACTAGAGGGCCGGGGCATGTTATACATATATATATATACTTATGATGATGATGTGATGACGGGGAGGTGGCCAGGATGGCATATGCTGATTCCTTTCACCGCGTCCCTCACTAGAGGGCCGGGGCACGTTACATATATATATGCATGACGATTTTACTTACCGCGTCCCTCACTAGAGGGCCGGGCATGTTATGTATGCACATGTTCATGATGATTCCCTTAAGTATGATACTCAGTCCGTTAATGATTTTGAAAAGCATGATTTACGTTCAAGGTAAGTTTTATGAGTTCCGGTTACTGCACTATTCCTCTGTCTTTCTTAATTCCGTATGATTCAGTTTTTTTGTGTTTCTTTGCTTTACATACTCGGTACATATTTCGTCGACCCCTGTCTTCGGGGGCTGCGTTTCGTGCGCGCGGTGCGGATATACGTTCGGGTGAGCCGCCGCTTAGGGTGTTTGTCCGTGCTATTTTGAAGAGCTCCTTGTCGGAGCCCGCATTTTGGTACGATCTTTGTCACGTTCATGTATATTTAATCGGGGTACGGCGGGGCCCGTCCCGTCATATGTCTGTATGTTCTGTTCTGTTTATAGAGGCCTGTAGACATAAAGTGTGGGTTATGGTTCCGTTTGTACAGTATGTGCATGTGACATATGTCTGGGCGGTTATCTACCGCGGCAGCCTTGTCGGCTCGCCTATATATGTGTATATGAATATGTTGGCCCCGTGTGGCCTTTACGTATTTTACGAGTGCAGGTAAATCTTGGTTAGTAGAAAAAAACGAGAGGAAACTCTGCCGGATTTTTCTAAAATATTGAGTAATTATCTTATTGATTTTCTTGTTAACTTATGCGACCGTGTGTTAGCACGCACGGGTGCCCAGTTCGGGCGCTAGTCGCGGCCCACGGGGTTGGGTCGTGACAAATTCCCGGATTGTTGTTGGTTAAAATTGGCCAAGTTGAACTTAGTGGTATGGTGTATTTGTCACGACCCGTACTCGTGGTCGCGATCGGCGTCCTAGTTGGACACCGGACAATCGTCATACTAAATCATCACCATCCGTTTTAGATCGATATCATATTCATTATGTTTAACAAAGGTAAAATAAAAGCCAACTCAAGCGGTCACACTTGTGGAATATCATGTCACAGTCGGAAAAGCGGCGGAATATGCATCGCCGAACATATATACACATATACAGACATATGGGCCATTAAGGCCATAATAACAAAAGGGGCCGCTTTGAGATGTAAGTTTCAAACCAAACAAACGCATAAAGGACCCTCGACCCACATAGATGACTACAGGCCTCTACAGACTCAGAACAAAACATATGACGGGACAGGGCCCCGCCGTACCCCAAATAGTCCAAATATACATAAGAATATACATAACAAAGATATATACCAAAATGTAAGCTCCGGATCAAAGGGAGCAATCCAAAATAGCAGGAAGTGTGGCCTACAGTGGGGGATCACCAACGTCTGTACCTGCGGGCATGAAACGCAGCCCCCGGAGAAAGGGGGTCAGTACGGAAGAGGTACTGAGTATGTAAAGCATGGAGTACAGAAATCCAAACCACAAACAGAATAAAAATACGGAGGGAAAATATCGGATTAATACAACAAAATCTGTACTGAAGATATATGTACATAATGCAAATCAAAATCATGCATAACGCTCAGGAATGTGGTCACCACTCCGACGCTGGTGCCACAACACAGCATACTCCAGAAGGTTTCATATCTCCGGACATCTTCGAATATATCACATCATATTATCATACAAATCATATCATAAGCCATATCACAGCATAACTCCAAAACGGTAACCGGCCCTATGGCGAGGTCTCGGAAACCGTAACACAGCATACTACCGAATTAACATAAGGCGCACGACCACAAAACCGGCCCGGGAACCGGTGAACGAAGTCGTAATAAGGCACGAGCAGAGTCGTGAGCAACTAATGCAATTTTGTATATCAAAATGCCTTTTGAAACTTGATAATGTCATATGCTAACTCTTTAGTCAAATAATCCGAACAATTGGTCAATACGGGTTCGTTTCATAAAAGTACTTCCAACATGGTATCTATGATTCAAAATAGTATTTAGAATATCGTGACAGTCGAAACATTATTTAGGATAGCCAAATTCATAAACAAAAGTGTTTTGCCGTCATTATACAAAAATAAGATAATAGAGCAAACAAAGGGGATCTCGATGCTAGCGGGCCCGCCTCGGGTCAAGCCGAGGGGGCGGACATAATTCACGGACATTTGGGATCTATGGGGTCATACGTGGGAAATCCGAGGCGATTTAATTACTCTTGCATAAATTTCAGACATTTAATTGCTTTTCAAGCATAAGGAAAATTTTAAGGTTCAATTCAATTGAATGAATAGTGCTCGATTTCTAATTCGGATTTCAAGGAGCAGAATGGCCCTGGGGCTACAATATCGACCTAGTATGCCTAAGACATGCCGAAAGAAGAAATGGGTAGCCTTACATACCTTATGTGCGTCTTACGCTCATCCAAAATTCAAATCCCGTTTCGCTCAGAATCTGTAAATGGTCAAAGTTACCAATTAGGAATTGTAAGGCTTAAGAATTCACTTTAACTTCGTTCTTGTCTGCCAAAATTTCGGCAGTATTTCCCCTATATATCTAACACCCCCGAGGCTTAGCTCGGCTCAATACACATCAACCACAACAGCCCACACTACCATAGACATCATAAGTCACAACAAAATGAATCTAACATCATTATTCTTCATTTCTACATAAAGCGACAACTTCCATCCGAACTTCACAATATCAAACTAATATCAACCTATTATCATATTCATTTGCTCATTAAAAGTTATTCAAACACATTCCAATAATATTCCAAGCAATATACATGAATTTTAGCAATCCGCTACTTTTCATATTCCATTCAAGACGTCCACAACTACGACGAACATACTACCTTGCATTGTTTCATTCCAAATTCATTAACGACAATCGTAATTCACCTTAAAAGTCTTACTTCCACAATTATATAAAACTTCTTTAAAATTCACATAATTTCCCATATCGCCATACAACCAACTTCAAGGCCAATTCAACTCGGTAAACATTCATTTACATCATAAATGTCACAACGACGCAATTAGTAAACTAAACGAAGTTAAATTCACCTTCCCTTCTACACCAACATGGCTCACGGCCACTCCACCACACCCACACACACCCACGGTTTCACACACACACCAAAACTACGAAATTATCGTCTATTCTCAATCCCTATCATATTCATATGAATTCCATAACACAAAAGTAACAAAATTCTTACCTTTTCTTAAAATTCCGACTTGCCGCAAACGTGATTCTTTCGCCAAACAAATTGTATCACGTCGGAGAGCGTCTTGCACTTACTACAAATGTGAGAAGAGCAAGATTTTTAGGTTAGAATCAAAGCTTGGAAAATTATTTTTTTCCCTTGGATGGGGTTCGGCCGAGAGGGTGTTTGGTGATGGCTTTCTCTCTTCTTTTTTTTTTTGATTTTTCTTGAAGGTTCTAAGGCTATGCATGGATATGTATACATTGATTAAGTGGTCACATGTTGATCACATGACCACTTAAAATGGGGCTTGGGCCAAGGCCTATGGCCGGCCACCCCTCAAGTTGGGCTTCAAATTTTTCTTCCAATTTTTCTTGGCCCAATTCGTTGAACACTCGTTTTAAAATTTCCGAAACTAATTTCCGAAATTCCAAATTTGCCCCCGGCCTTCCCCGATGTCTTTACACCAATAATTTCATAACGACATAAGCATATTAACTAAAATCAAATTATTGCCTTGTAACACACAAGTCTTAATCATTCTCATAATTTCCAATTATGCTAAAACACGGGACATAACAGTATTTACAGGAGAAGTGCTGCCGAAATTTTGGTAGACAAGTGTTACCTTGAGATTTTACTTCTAGATGCTCAAATTAATGTTTGGTAAACATGACCAAATTGTAGATTTTGGCGGATTTGAAACTTGAATTTGGAGTAGCACAAGGAGCGGAAAAAGGTATGTAAGGCTTCACCCTCTTTCCTTGGCATGTCTTAGACGTAATAGGTTTGGACACAGGTCTCGGGGACAATTCCTTTCCTAGAAATCCGAGATTGAAATTGATCCTTTTTCATTCAATATAATTGAATTAATATTTTGCATAAAATGTTGGAAAGTTACCCAAACATCTAGAACTCGCACAAATAAGACCTGACTACCTTAAAACTCTCATAAGTGACGTCTTGGAATATAACATATGTAAATTGTGTACGCCACCTCATTTGACTCGAGGTGGGCCCACTGTTCTCGGATTTTCTTTATTGCTCCGTTGATCAAACGATAAGTGTTGTAACTATTCTAATGAGAATATTTCGATGATAATAATGATAATGATGATGTAAGGAAGAGAATATGTCTATGACAAGTACGATAAGAATGATTCCATGACTAAGAGCCTTAAGTTCAGAATCCAATGCGAGTATGAAAGTGTTAAACTAGTCCTTGATCTTTAATTTTATTTCTTGGTTATGATACTATTTTCTAAAGAGTTCAAGCATATGAACTAACGTTTATGATGTCCATGATTTCGTTTCATGTTTCCTTTTAATATTATTTTCCGTTAATAGTCCCGCCTTATAATTATCGTTCCTTCAAGGTGATATGTATATGTACATGGGGGTGGGGAAGGGATACATGGGGAAATGGGAAGGGAAACATGTTTCATTGCCACTGTCGGTGGCGTTATCATCCCGGACGCGGGATGCCCGGACGCGGGATATATGGGCGAGCCGACGTATTTCAGCGCTATGCGGGTGAGCCGACATTGTTCGGTGCTATGACATGACACGATATGCTATGACATGACACGATATGCTATGACATGATACGATATGCTATGACATGACACGATATGCCATGACATGATACGATATGCCATGACATGATACGATATGCCATGACATGATACGATATGCCATGACATGATACGATATGCAATGACATGACACGATATGCTATGACATGACACGATATGCTATGATATGACACGATATGCTATGACATGACACGATATGATATGATATGATATGATATGATACGATATGATATGATATGATACGACATGATATGATATGATACGATATGATATGTTACGGCAAGACACGGCATGATGTGAGTTCTATTTTCTATGTCTATGAAAAGAAATATTTTTTTTAAAAAGGAAAGACAAGCATGCATGGTATCCGACTTGAAAGGGGTATTCCCATGTACAGGTTACTTTCTTGCTCTATTATATGTATATGACCCCATGATATTGTTAATCCTACTCTATGCTCCCGTTTGTATTAATTTCCATGCCTTACATACTCGGTACACTGTTCGTACTGACGTCCCTTCTTGTGGACGCTGCGTTCCATGCCGCGCAGGTCAGCAGGTGGACAGACTTGACCCCTAGGAGCTCCATCAGCAGTATTGTAGCAGCGCTCCAGTTGTTCCGGAGCCTCAGTTCTTTGGTACTATTTTGTATATATATATATTGTTATATCCCGTATTTCATACATTCGGATAATTCGAGAAAGTCGTGGTAAGTTAAGGACAAGATCATTTTCAAGAATTATTTTAATGTACAAGTTGGTTATAAATATTATTTACGAACATTGGTAGTATGAAAATATTGAGGAAGGCTAGGGGTAAAATGGGAAGTTTACAAAAATTGTTTTGAAATTTCTAGACCAAGCCAAGGCTTGGCCATGTGTGTGTGCATGTGCATGTATATATGGGTCCCACTCTTATATGGATGAAGCTTATGGAGCAAGCTAAGTGGTCATCTTTGTTAATTAAAAGAAAAGTTCAAGAAAAAGAAAGAAAATTCTAGAGAAAAAAAAATGAAGGAAGGAGGCATGTGCCCCTCACATGCTTGGAGGAGTTATATATATATGACATATTAGTCATATTCTCCAAAAAAAAAAGCTCTAGAAATTTGGAGAAAGAAAAACAAAAGAAGAAGAGCAACAAGAAGGCCTAGGTTCGGCCAAGGGAGGAGAAAAAACAGACCAAGAAATCTTGTCCCAAAAATTCTTTTCTTCATGTATTCCTACTAAATTGAAGGCCCTCTTCAACATGACACCATTGTTGGAACAAGAAAATTACTCTTTGTGGCACTTTCAAGAATTCAAGTAAGTGGGAAGTTGAAGGAAAAGGTAAGAATTCATCTCCTTTTATGTTATGAAGGCTTGTTTATGTTATGGAATGTAGAAAGGAGTAGAACTCATGAAAATATGGAAGTTTGCATGGTGGATGTGTGTGTGTATATATGTGGCCGTGTGCCTATGTTGTTATATAGGCAAGATAAATTTATTCTTATGTAATATTCTAGTTGTGGTTATTGTGAATTCTACATGGATAATGAAAGTGGATGAAATTCATGAAGTTGTAGGTGTTGGAGTTTTAGCCGTGTGGTGTGTGTGTGTTGTGTAGGAAAAATGAATAAGCTTCTATGTAGTACCTTGATTGTTGTTGATATGTACTCTACGACGAAAATGAGAATTTGGTGGTTTAAGTTGATGTTAGAATGGTTACGGGCTGATTTGGGAGTTGGGGAGTTTTCGGGTAAGGTATGGTATGTTGATGGAAATGATGGGCATGTTGTGTAAGTTGTTTAAAATGTTCTCGAATTGTGTTTGAATGATCTTGAATTAGTAAGTGAATATGTAAACGTTGATATTGGTTTGGAAATGTGAAGTTGGAGTAGAAGTTGTTTGGAATATTCTCAAATTGATTGTTGATGTTGTTGGTAAAATTGTTAGTATTGTCGCTGATAATGTGGCCGAGTTCCATTCTCGGGTTTGTTGTTGTACTTTGGCCGAGTTGAATTCTCGAAGATGGCGCATTTACGGAAATCTTTCGAAATTTCTGTAGACAAATGTTAATTCAAGATTTGAATTCTTAAAGATTCTAATGAATGTTTGGTAAATATGACCATTTGTAGATTTTGGGCGAAACGGGAAGTGAGTTTGGACGAGCATAAGGCGCAACTAAGGTATGTAAAGTCCTCCCTTTCCTTCTCCTGGCATGTCTTAGCTATATTAGGTTGGAGTCTGAGCTTCGGGAAAGATTCTGTTCAAAGAAACTCGAGTTCGATTTTGGGTACTATTCATTCAACATAATTGAACTAGAATCCATTGGCAAAGTGTTCGAACATCTAGAACTTTTACAAACGTAACCGAATCGTTCTGAAACTTTCATTGATGACTCCATAGAGTTTAATGTTTGTAATTTATGTACGCCACCTCGACTTGACCCGAGGTAGGCCCGCTATTTTCGAAACCGCTCCTATTATATTATTAATTTGTTTTGAGCAATAAGTAAAGGAAACTCTTGGACATCTTCCCGCCTACTAAACGATAGTTGTTTAATTATCCCATTGAGTTCTATGACATATTCAAACATATCCCAACTGTCACGACCCAACCCCGTAGGCCGTGACTGGTGCCCGGTCTGGGCACCCAAACGTATCTATCAAACACTATCTCAAAACATAACGAACGCAATCAAATACATAACAGAAGCCGATAAGGCTATATTTCCAATTTAGGTAATTTTCAGAAAAATTTCGGCAGAGTTTCCTTTGTTTCATGGACTAACCAAAATAACCCTGCACGCAGAAAATACCAACAAAGGCCACACAGGGCCAACAAAATATCATATACATATGCGGACCGGCCGCCGTGGCGGATGGAATCGCCCAACACACCAAATACAAACACAATCGTACGGAAGTAGGCACAACCCACAAAGTATGTCCACAGACCTCTAGACAGACAGACGGAAACATATGACGGGACAGGGCCCCGCCGTACCCAAATAGTACAAATATACATAAGAATATACATGACAAAGATATATACCAAAATGTACGCTCCGGATCAAAGGAGCAATCCAATATAGCAGAAAGTGTGGCCTACGGCGGAGGATCACCAACGTCCGTACCCTGCGGGCATGAAACGCGGCCCGAAGAAGGGGTCGGACGGAAGAATGCGGTATGCAAAGCACGAATACCGAAGTCCGGACCACGAGCAAAATAAAAATACGGAAGGAAAATACCGAATCAATATAACAAAATCAGATCGAAGACATATATACATAATGCAAATCAAAATCATGCAAAACGCTCAGGAATGTGGTCACCTCTCCGACGCTGGTGCCACAACACAGCATACTCCAGAAGGTTCAAATCTCCGTACACCTCCGAATATATCATATCATATCATATCATCATACAAATCATATCATATCATCATACAAATCATATCATAGGCCATATCAAAGATAACTCAGAACGATGGCAAGCCCTATGGCGAGGTCTCTAAACCGTGACACAAAGATACTACCGAATTTAGCATAAGGCGCACGATCACAAAATCGGCACGGGAACCGGTGGAACGAGAGTCACAATGAGGCACGAGCGGAGTCGTGAGCAAACAATGCAATTTGTGTGTCAAAAATAGCCTTTCAAAACTTAATTACTTCATAAGTCAATTCATTAACCAAAATAGTCAAACAATTAATTAGTACGCAGGTTTATTTCACAAAATATTCCAAAGTGGTACGTATGGCTTCCAAAACATAGCCTAGTATTTCATAGGGTTCAAAATATTATTTCATAAGGGACAATTTCAAAATCGAAGATTCTCTATCGAAATTTATCCAAGAAGAGATCCTGGTAGAACAAATAAGGCATCTCGGGGTTAGCGGGCCCACCTCGGGTCAAGTCGAGGTGGCAACCATAATTTACGGACGTTTAGGGTCTATAAGGTCATACATAAAGATTTCAAAGTAAACTGATCACCTTTACATATGTTTCGGACGTTTGATTGCTTTCTAGCCAAAATAGAGTCACTAGGCTTCAATTGGATTGAGTGAATAGTAGCCATTTTGTAGATCGGATTTCGAGAGCGAAATTGCTTCCGGGTTCCGATATCAACCTAACATACTAGGACATGCCAAAAGAAGGAGTGGGGAGCTTTACATACCTTAGATACGTCTTACGCCGCCCAAAACTCAAGTCCCGTTTCGCTCGAGAATGCGCAAATGGTCAAAGTTACCAATTAGGAATCTCAAGGTTTCAAGAATCCACTTAACCTCATATTTGTCTACCGAAATTTCGGCAGCATTTCTCCTATATATACAACATCCCCGATATTTAGCTCGGCTCAATAGACATCAGCCACAACAGCCCACAATACCATAGACATCATAAGTCACAACAAAATGAAGCTAACATCCATTTTCTTTATTTCTACATAAAGCGACAACTTTCATCCGAACTTCACAATATCAAACTAATATCGACATTATCATATTCATTTACTCATTTAGAGTTATTCAAACCCATTCCAATAATATTCCAAGCGACGTACACAAATTCAAGAAGTTCGTCACTTTCCATATTTCATCGAAACGTCCAAAAATTCCGACGAATATACTAACTCGTATTGTTTCATTCCAAATTCATTAACAACAACCATAATTCACATTTAGAACTTTAATTCCATACTTTATATGAAATCACATAAATTAACATAATTTCTCATAATCACATACAAGCAATTCTAATGCCAATTCAAGTCATTAAACCTTCATTTGCATTACTAAGATCACAACAACACAACTAACAAACTAATTGAACTTGAATTCATTCTCTCCCATGTCCATATGGCTCACGGCCAACACCACCAACACACACACATGCACGGCTTCACACACACACATAACACTCCCATAATTCTCATCCAATTTTAATCATTCTAACATACAAACTTATTCCATAACACAAGAAGGGGAATTCTTACCTTTCTCTTCAATTTTCAACTTTCCGCAAACGTCGCTCTTTTGCTAAACTAATTATATCACGTTGAAGAGCGTCTTGAGCTTGACAAGAATTCAACAAGAACAAGAATTTTGGATTGAAGTTGAAGACTTGGAAATTTCTTTTTTTTTTTTCTCTCTTCCTTGTATTCGGCCGAATGGCCTTTTTGTTTTGCTCTCAAGTTTCTTTTGTTTTGTGATTTTCTTGAAACTTCTAAGGATGAGCATGTATATATACATGCTCTCCTTATTCATTAATTGGTCACATGATTTTCATGTGCCATGGGTTTGGGCCAAGATGGTTTGGCCGGCCACCCCCAAGTTTTGGGCTTCCATTTTTCTTTCAATTTGTTGAGCCCAATTGTCAAAAATCTCGTTTGTAATTTCCGAAACTAATTTCCAAAATTCCAAATTTTGCCCTCGGCCTTCTCCGACGCCTTGCACCAATAGTTTTTTTCCATAAAACAACATAAACATATTAACTAAAATCAAAATATTGACTTACAACATACAAGTCACAATTATTTCAAATTTTTCCGGATATGCGAAAACACGGGATATAACACCAACGGTCTCAAAAAGTTTCGCTTCGACATAATCTGTTGGAACGTCCAAAAGGTATGTACTACAATTGTCGTCCTATTCCTCTTCTGAATGACTTACCGCTCGGACTAAGCTATGAAATGTACTTTGGAGTAATCCTGCTCCTTAGTTCCGAGTTGATATGATTCGTATGCCCTCTCTGATATGAATAGTCCGACGTAAGTGTTCCGTTACAAGTATTCCGATTTGATTATTCCGATATAGATACTCCGGTACAAGTAATTTGATATGAATATTTTGAGATAGGTACTCCGACATAAGTGTTCTGATGCGAATATCCTGATGTGATATGCGGTTCGAAATAAGAAATCTGTTATGAGTAATCTAATGTAAATATTTGGCCAAGTACTTTTACCATAAGTATTATGATGTCAGTATTTTGATATAAGTACTCTGTCGTACGTATTTTGATACAAGTATACTGGCATAAAATTTGGTATTTTGATACAAGTATTTTGATACAAGTATATTGGCATAAAATCTTGATATAAGCAACGTTTTAAATAATCATTATGAATGCTACGATAGTATGATGTGTTCGGTTCAGGTACCGTGGTATATGTCCGTCCCGACTCACCGTGTATATGGAGTATGATATGCCGGTCTCGAGATCGTGGTATATGTCGTCTCCGGAATACGTGGCCGGTTCCCGAGTATGCGTGGTATATGTCCGTCTCGATTCACGTGGAACGGTTCGGGGAAGTCTTGTGGTATATGTCCGTCCCCGATTCACGGGTATATGGATTATGATGTGGTCGGTTCCGGGTTCTCGTGGTATATGTCGGTTCCCGGTACCGCGTCTATGTTATGATGTGTTCGGTTTCCCGGCGTGGTATCCGTCCCCAGACCGTGTATGTGTTATGATGATGGTTTCCTGCGTGGTATATATCCCCGGTACCGTGTATGTTATGATGTATTGTGTTATGGTGACCATATTTACGTGCCTGTGCATGCCTTTGATTTGCACTATTTATGATCCGAAAGTAAGCGTTTTGATATTCTGGATAAGGTACGTATTTTACGTACTTCGACTCGACCACGATTCCGTATATCAATCTTCCGCACCTACGATCATGATAAGGCTCGTCCGATATACTTCTCGTACATACGATTCCGATTATGATTTGTTAGCTTGCGTTCCCGTACATCCGTATTGGTTTATGATTTTGTTACGGTATTTACGCTTTACATACTCGAGATATTCGTCTTGACCCCCGTTCTTCGGGGGCTGCGTTTCATGCCGCGCGGTACTCCCGGATGATTAGCGACCATTACGAGAAGATGTTCCGCCTAGGTTGGCAGCTCCACTTGCTCCGGAGTGTTGCCGAGTCGAGTTTGTATGATATGCTTTTGGATGGATGTTAGAGACTTTGCGGACAACGTCGTGGGTGTTGGTTGTCGGTGCGTAGCGCTCCGTCAGCCGATATGTCGGTCTGTGTTATGTATTGAGTTTTGTATGGTTATAGATTTGTTCGGTTTGGAAGCTACAAGAAAGAGTATTTCTGAGGAAAAAAAAATTTACTATGTATTTTATCTTATTTGATTTAAAAAGTTTGACGCGATTTTGTGTGTGGTAAGAACGAGGGTTTGCTCGGCCCTAAGTAAGGGTCGGGTGCCCATCACACCCTAATAAGGTTAGGGTGTGACAAAGTGGTATCAGAGCAGGTCGGTCTAAGGGGGTTGTCTGCAAAGTCGTGTCCGTAGAGTCCTGTTTATGGTGTGAAGCGCGCCACATTTATAAACAGGAGGCTACGGGGCATCTAGGGATTGTTGACCTTCTTTCTGTCTCAGATCGTGCGATAGAGCCAAGTTATAGGAAAATGAAATCCCCTATGTAAGCCTCACATACGACGGAAGGAGGTAAGTGACGGTATGGAAGGTCACTACGGTATGTATCGACGTATTTGATACGTTCGTAATTGGCAGTTCCGGATGGATAGATTGTGATGTATAGCCGTACGCTCTGTGAGGCATTAATGATATTTGCTGTGTACAGCTTTCGAAAGGAAAGAATAGTATATGAGGAACCAGGTCTGTCGAAGGATTCAGAGAAAGTCGATAAATCAGTTTGCTGAAGAATATGTACGGATGGTAAAGTGGAAATTCAAATGGACTGATACTCGGAATATTCGTAAGTAGTGGCGATGAAGGCATGTTCACCACCGTCGGGAATCTGGGAGTCCAGGGCGTGTGCAATAATTATACACATAAGTGAGAAGTGCATATTAGGAATCAAAAGGGCAAAATAGTAAATGCACAAAGAAGGGCGTGCTACGAGAATGTCTCGGGATCTGTGAGATCTCGACTCGCCCTGAGTCATGTAATAAGGGCCATATGAGAAAATGGACGCGATTATATCGGCGTTAAGGCACCAAATTCTGCCAACGTTTCAGGGTTAAGCGTGCTCAGGTGGGAGCAATTTCATGATGGGTGACCCCCTGGGAAGCATGTAAGAAATTCCAAAGATTAAGCTGTAAAAGACAAATGAAAAACCTAATGGCCTAAGTGAAATCGGACTATACGAGATGATTGGAGACCACAAAAGGCTACGTTAAAGACGCGACATGTGCTCGATTAAAGAAGGAATGGAAAGTATGTCACGGTTCTGAAATTTGGCTAGGCTTGAATAGTGTCTGGAAGTATTTTGTGGGTTAGTTGATACTAATTATATGTGTATATGTATATGAACATGTATGATATCCCATATGTGAGGGTATCGACAGAAAGTGAAGGGAAAACTTATGGTAAGAAATTTTGCTATTGTCACACCCTAATCTTGATCAGGGTGTGATGGGCACCCGACCCCGTAACCGAAGCCGAGCGAACTCCACACCATTACTACGTCCGAATTTTTTTTTTTTTGAACCTTTAAAGCAAACATATTTAATAGGATTACTCATACACAATAAAACTCTTTCGTTGCTTTTAAATCAAATAAAATATATACCGTACAAAGCTCGTATCAATATACAAACCGGCTCCCATAACTCACAACTCGTCCGCAAAGTCTCTAACTACGGACAAGACATCATAGCATAGCACGTCGACTCGGCGACACTCCCGAACAATTGGAGCTTGCCAACTTTCCGAAACATCTTTTATCTGGCCGTTATCCGTCGGGGAGTATCGCGCGGCATGAACGCAGCCCCAAAGAAGAGGGGGTCGGTCGAATAGTGTACCGAGTATGTAAGACATGAACAGTAACAACATAGTAAGAACTGTAGAGCACATCAATCGGGGTCACAAGGCATAATTCCATGTATTTAGAATCCTTAGAATAGTCATTGCCTATAATAGACTTGGGATATCCAGAAATAGTTTAACATTTTCATATTTTCATTTTTATCACAGAACATATCGTCAACATATCTATCGTAGGCATTTTCTCATTTTCGACTCCATCGTTGTCATCACCAGATCATATTTATATTAGGGTAGCGTTGTACCTATCGTTTGATAATCGGGGCAAGGATCAGGAGTTTCCTTAGAATTCCACTCCAAAACAAGCCAAATGAAACAATAGGGAAAGTCCGGGAACAATAGGCCCGCCTCGGGTCAAATGAGGCGCGCGCACACAATTTACGCGTAATACGTTTCGTGACATTACTTATGAGAGTTTTAAAGTAATCGGGCCTCCTTTATGCAAGTTCTAGAGGTCTAAGAAGTTTTCCAACATTTCGCACCATTTCTAGTTCAATTCTACTGAATGAATAGTAGCGAATTTCAATCTTAGATTTCGAGAAAAGGAATGGTCCCCGAGGCCCGTATCCAACTTAGTACGTCTAAGACATGCCATAGAAAGAAGGGTGAAGCCTTACATACCTTTTCTACTTCTTATGCGACTCCAAATTCACGTTCCAAATCCGCCAAAATCTACAAATTGGTCATGTTTACCCAAAACTTGATTAGAGCCTTTAAAAGTTGGTTCTTGAAAGTAACACTTTGTCTTGCCGAAATTTCGGCAGCATTTCCCCTGCAAATATACCATGCCACCAAGTTTAACTTGGCCGATTTCAATCAACAACAACCCCGGGAATACAACCCGGCCAAACTAACAACATTCAATTCACATAATCTTCCAACAATTCAATTAACATTTTTCCTTATTCGAAACCTTCCAATTTAACAACAACCATACATTTCATCATTATTCATGTATACTAACTTCAACAACAACCTTTCATCTTCATTACATAACTTACAACGATAACACCAAAAATGTCGAATAACATCGATTTACCATTACTTACCAAATTCCATACCATTCGGCCACAACAAGAATACATAAATTTTCATGGATTTCCATTCTTTTCTATACATTGCAACAACCATCAATATACCACATACTCTTATTTTCATCACCTTCACACCTCACATACACACACGGCCTACACCCATTTTCCACAACTACAACTAAAATCATCAAGCTTCCATTATCCATATAGAACTCACAACAACAATAACCAAAACACCTAGATAAATAATTGAATCATAGTCTCCACACATGCACACACATATTCGGCCATGCATATATATAGCCATCATGCAAACTTCCGTATTCTCATGAATTTTATCCGTCTACATACTACAATGTAAACGAACCCCTCATAACATATAAAAAGGAATAAAATCTTACCTTTATTCTTCCACTTCCCCACTTGGTTAAGGTCCATGAATTGTCCATATAAGTGTTTTGCTTACTCAACAACTTCTCCATGTTAAAGAGTACCTTCCAATTAGTAGGAATACATGAAGGAATAAATTTTTGGAACAAAATTCCCATGGCCCTATTTTTCTTCACCATGGCCGAACCCCCTCTTCTTTCCCTTCTATATATTTTTTTTGTGTTCTTTTTTCTCTCTTAAAAGATGAACATATATATATATATACACATCCTCCACCACTTTTCATATTTGCACTTAAGTCCCTCAAGTATGGCCTTATATCCTCTTTCTCCCTTTCTAGACTTTTCTTCTTTTTCTTGATTTTTCTTTCCTTTCTTGAATTTCCTAAAGTGGTCAAAGATGACCACTTATCTTCCCAAACAAGCTTTGTCCCTTCAAGGATTTCTTCCTTTTTTTTTTTTAACCTTGTGAAATTACCATTTTACCCCTCGACTTCTCTCAATATTACCATTTTGTCCCTAACCTTCCGCATTATTTCCACGGCCCATTTTACGAATTTCTCTTCTTGCCCTTAACCTTTCTCAATATTTCCACAATACCAATATTCATAAATAATATTTCTACCGACTCGGGCATTAAAATTATTTCAGAACGTAGTCTTATCCTTAATTTCTCACCATTGTCTCGCTATGTCCGGACGTACGAAATGCGGGCTATAACAGCTATGTTGTGCACAGAGTTGAAAAGAAGAACTGTTGGTATATAGAGAACCCTTAAAGGGGGGGAGACCATATTATATTAGACCAAAAAGGAAAACCTATGACATAAATTGAGGATTTGTGTAAAGGCCAAGGAGAATAAGGTAAAGGATAAGGAATGGGCATAAAGAGAAGGACGACCCTAAAACGGGACCCCCGAAGTGCTACAAGACTTCATAAGATCAGTTGAACATTCGAGGACGAATGTTCTAAAGGGGGGAGGATGTTATATCCCGTATTTCATACATTCGGATAATTCGAGAAAGTCGTGGTAAGTTAAGGACAAGATCATTTTCAAGAATTATTTTAATGTACAAGTTGGTTATAAATATTATTTACGAACATTGGTAGTATGAGAATATTGAGGAAGGCTAGGGGTAAAATGGGAAGTTTACAAAAATTGTTTTGAAATTTCTAGACCAAGCCAAGGCTTGGCCATGTGTGTGTGCATGTGCATGTATATATGGGTCCCACTCTTATATGGATGAAGCTTATGGAGCAAGCTAAGTGGTCATCTTTGTTAAGTAAAAGAAAAGTTCAAGAAAAAGAAAGAAAATTCTAGAGAAAAAAAAAATGAAGGAAGGAGGCATGTGCCCCTCACATGCTTGGAGGAGTTATATATATATGACATATTAGTCATATTCTCCAAAAAAAAAAAAAAGCTCTAGAAATTTGGAGAAAGAAAAACAAAAGAAGAAGAGCAACAAGAAGGCCTAGGTTCGGCCAAGGGAGGAGAAAAAAATGACCAAGAAATCTTGTCCCAAAAATTCTTTTCTTCATGTATTCCTACTAAATTGAAGGCCCTCTTCAACATGGCACCATTGTTGGAACAAGAAAATTACTCTTTGTGGCACTTTCAAGAATTCAAGTAAGTGGGGAAGTTGAAGGAAAAGGTAAGAATTCTGTTATATCCCGTATTTTCGCGTATTCGGAAATTTTGAGATAATTGTGACTTGTAGGAGGTGAGGTGCTATTTTGATTTTAGATAATATATGTGTGTTGTTCATGAAAAATATTGATGTGGAAATACGGAGGAAGGCCAAGGGCAAAATTGGAATTTTGAAAATTAGTTTCAGGAATTACGAAATATGGTTCATAACCAATTGGGCTCAAAAAGAAAAAAAAATCAAGCCCAAAAAGAGAGGGGTGGCCGGCCATAGAGAGGCCCAAACCCACCAATTTTAATTCAATATTTTCCATGTGCCACTTAATATATATAATAGTCCTTATCTCATAGAAGGTTCAAGAAAATAAAACAAGGAGAGAAAGCAAGAACAAGAGCAAGCCTTAGAGGCCATTCGGCCATAGATGGTGAAAAATCACCATCAAGAATCTCCCTCCAAAAAATTATTGTCTTGTGGTATTTCCACCAAATTAAGGGTCCTCTACAACATGGTGCAATTGTTTGGAAAGAAAGAGCACTTATTCCTTCAATATGGCAACATGTTTGAGTAAAGAAGATTGGAGAAAAAGGTAAGAATTTATCCCAAGTTATTATGCTATGAAGGTTTGCTTGTGTTGTAGTATATGGGAATGAGTAGAATTCATGAAAACATGAAAGTTTGCAAAGTGGTGTGCATGTGTACATGTGGCCGTGTGTATACTACATTGTATGCATGTGATGTGTTGAATTTTATGTTGTATTTTAGTTGTGTGTAGGATGGAATGTATATTGAAAATGAAAGTTGAATGAATTTGATGGAAGTTGGGGAAATGGAGTGTGGCCGTGTGGTATTTGAGGTTGGAATGAGAATGAATTAATTTGGTTTAACATGTTTGTTGTGTTGTTGTGATGCTTGCAATGTAAATAAAGATAAAATGATGTAAGTTGCATTGAAATGGAAAGTGGAAGTTTTGTGTCGTTTAGTGTGATTTTATGACATTATAGAAATGGAGTTGTCGAGGTGCAAAGTATGATGGTTGTTGATAAATTTGGGATGTTATGAATAAATATGTTAAAGATTAGAAGTTTCGGATGAATTATGACTTTGGTGGAAAGTTGTATATCTTGTATATCGTATGAATATTTTGTACAAATGATATGAAATGTTTCTAAATTATATTGTGATGATCATGGTTAATGATGAATGTGAAATCCTTGAGATTTGTTTGGAAATTTAAAATTTGGAATGGAAGTATTGCTTTATGTAGAAAAAGAAAGAATATTGACGTTAGAACCATTTTGATATGATTCGTGATAACTTTGGTATTGTGGGCTGTGTTGTTGGTATATATATTGAGCCGAGCCAAGTCTCGGGGGTGTTAAATGTATAGGGGGAAGTCGCTTGAAATTTCGGTAGACAAATATGAAGTTAAGTGAATTCTTAAA
>NC_081342.1:39668323-39681430 GCF_029784015.1 Lycium ferocissimum | reverse complement strand
TCGGGGGTGTTAGATATATAGGGGAAATCTTGCCAAAATTTTGGCGGAACGAAGTTAAAGTGAATTCTTAAGCCTTACAATTCAAAGTGGTAACTTTGACCATTTACGGATTACGGCGAAACGGGATTTGAATTTTGGATGAGCGTAAGACGCACATAAGGTATGTAAGGCTACCCATTTCTTCTTTCGGCATGTCTTAGGAATACTAGGTCGATATTGTAGCCCCAGGGCCATTCTGCTCCTTGAAATCCAGTAGAAATCGAGCACTATTCATTCAATTGAATTGAACCTTAAATTTTTCCTTATGCTTGAAAAGCAATTAAATGTACGAAATTTATGCAAGAGTAATTAAATGCCTCGGATTTCCCACGTATGACCCCATAGATCCCAAATGTCGTGAATTATGTCCGCCCCTCGGCTTGACCCGGCGGGCGGCCCAATATCGAGATCCCCTTTGTTTGCTCTACATTATCTTATTTTGTATAATGACGGCAAAACACTTTTGTTTATGAATTTGGCTATCCTAAATAATGTTTCGTATCACGATATTCTAAATACTATTTTGAATCATAGATACCATGTTGGAAGTACTTTTATGAAACGAACCCGTATTGACCAATTGTTCGGATTATTTGACTAAAAGTTAGCATATGACATTATCAAGTTTCAAAAGGCGTTTTGATATACAAAATTGCATTAGTTGCTCACGACTTTGCTCGTGCCTTATTATGACTTCGTTCACCGGTTCTCGGGCCGGTTTTGTGGTCGTGCGCCTTATGTTAATTCGGTAGTATGCTGTGTTACGGTTTCCGAGACCTCGCCATAGGGCCGGTTACCGTTTTGGAGTTATCTTTGTGATATGGCTTATGATATGATTTGTATGATAATATGATGTGATATATTCGGAGATGTCGGAGATATGAAACATACAGGTATCTTGTGTTGTGGCACCGGCGTCGGAGTGAACGACCACATTCCTGAGCGTTATGCATAATTTTGATTTGCATTATGTACATATATCTTCAGTACAGATTTTATTGTATTAATCTGATAGTTTCCCTCCGTATTTTTATTCTGTTTGTGGTTTGGATTTCTGTACTCCATGCTTTACATACTCGGTACCTCTTCACCGTCTTGACTCCCTTTCTCGAAGTGCGTTTCATGCCCGCAGTGGGTGACGTTGGTGATCCCTTCTTTTATAGGCCACACTTCACCTGCTATTTTGGATTGCTCCTTTGATCGGAGCTTACATTTTGGTATATATCTTTGTTATGTATATTCTTATGTATATTTGGACTATTTGGGGTACGGTGGGGCCTTTGTCCGTCATATGTTTTGTTCGACGTACGCAGAGGCACGTAGTCATCTATGTGGGTCGAGGGTCCTTTATGCGTTTGTTTGGTTTGAAACTTACATCTCAAGCGGCCCCTTTTGTTATTATGGCCTTAATGGCCCGTATATGTACGTATATGTGTATATATGTTCGGCGTGCGTATTCCGCCGCTTTTCATTTGTGACATGATATTCCACAAGTGTGACCGCTTGAGTTGGCTTTTATTTTACCTCGTTAAACATAATGAATATGATATGCGATCTAAAACGGATGGTGATGATTTAGTATGACGATGCATGTACAGGTGTGTCCGACTAGGGCCCGATCGCGGCCACGGGGCGGGTCGTGACGATTTGCTATAGTTGTGGCCCGATCGGTCATATTATGAGAGAGTGCCCATTTCGAGGCGGCGGGCGTGCGGTTCGGCCCACGGGATCCGCGGCCGGATCTTCGTCATCTATGCGCCTGCGGGAGAGACTCCGGACACCGGTAGTGCGGGGTAGAGCGAGGGAGAGAGCGTGAATTCAAGTGATCCTCGGCATCGTATGTATGCATTGGGCGGCGACGAATCCGAGTCACTCCCAGATGCCATCACGGTATATCTACATTTTGATTATGTGTTAAAGGAAGAATAAATAATTGTAGCAATAAGCAAGTATAAATTGAGGGGTCATATTATGTAGCGGTGGTAATGGGGGAAAAGAATGATATGTGGTATTATGGTTCTCGAGTTTAAGGAAGTAGGATGTAAAGAGGGAAAAACCCCAAGATAGCGATGATGATGAGTTACGACTATGAGAAGCTAATTACGTATAGAGTAAAGGGAAGAGGGAAGACACGAGTATGTTAAGCCCCACATATAGATTGTCGTAGCTATGGATCATCAGAAACAGCATGAATAAGACACAGTATAGTAAGAGGTATACAAATTAAAGATTTGAAGGCAAGACCCCAAAGGGGGGAAGCGAGGAAAAGAAACGCAAGTGTAGAAAGTTAACGATAGACCCTAATACGTGTCAAATAGATGTGATAAGCGATGATAGTAATGATGTTAAGAGATGCTTATGATCTTATATGTATATGTGTCTATATATGACTATTATGGAAACTTCGAGCTTGTATGACCAGGTAGAGTACGATATATGTGTATGAATATGTATACATGAAGATGAGCACGCACCATTATAGTTAAGTACGGATGACCCGGGGCCTTGGCCGGGCCAAAGTATGTGAAGTACCGATTCTTTATAGTCGGGTATGTTATGTAAGGGTTATATGAATGCTATGTAAATGCTATGTATACGAAATCAATACGAGTACGGATATGTTAAGCATGTGATATATACGATATGTGAACGACATGAATATGAGTACAAGTATGTTACGAACATAGAAATGTGATGAATATGAGTATGTAAATGAATGTGATCATGAATAGAGATATGGCTATGAGCACAAATGTGTGTATGGATATGGATATCTGTATATGTATAGATGTATACACACATGAACCAGCCAAGAGCGGTGATGTGACTAGCAAGCAATTATACTTCGCTAATGAAACAGAGTTGCAAACCATGTAAGATTTGACGCCATTATGGGGTAAGGAAGGGGAATGCATTAAATGAAGTGTAATAATTGGTAACCGGGACACCCTATTTCCATCATTACTCGGATGTTATGTCCCTTATTTGTGAAATAAAATATTGGGCTTCACGAGAAAATTTGCACCTATTTTAGTCGGAAGAGCTATATGATGAAACTTCAGGAATGATAAGGTATGTATGCTTTATTTTTATGTATATGGGTCGTGTGTGCCAATCTATATTGCTATTGTGTTATGGCCATGAGGCAATGATATTATGGGTTGTTGTGACAGGATGGTATCGCCATATTATAGGGGAAACTCTGGCGAAATTTTTCTAGAATTCTTGCAGATTTAACATTCGAGGACGAATGTTCCCAAAGGGGGGAAGAATGTTACACCTCGGAAATTTCCTTTAGCGTACAAGTGAATAGACTCATGAGGGACACGATGAACATGAGGTTTAGAGGAGCGAGAGATAGTAATTGGTAGTCCTAGTTAAGATTTCCAAAGATATTAGACTTGAGGAAAGAAAGTTGTTAAGAGAAGCGAGTCACAAGTTAGTGTAACGGATGAGAATTTTGAGCATTGAGTTAATGATGTCCTAATGATGCCCCAAGAAAAGTTATAACATCCCTTAGAATGGTATTGAAGTGTTGAACAAGTGTTAAGAAGGTTCCATAAGGATCGGAGATCAAATGAATCGACGAAACAACTTTCGAAAGTCTGGGTGGACATACGGCCAGACATACTGGCCGTATAAAATATACTGGATGTATGTCCAGCCGTAGATCCAGCCCAGAACACCATGACTCACTGGACCAAATATACGGTCCAACATACGGCTAGTATATTTTATACGGACCGTATGTTGGTCCGTATATTTCCATCGGGGCTGAAGTGTGTTTTATAAGGAGAACATTTCCTTTTTCATTCCATTCATTTCATTTCTCTCCTCCACCATTCAAGAAGCCTCTAGAGTGTTCCAAACACTTCATCCATGAGAAATCACTAGAAATCAAAGATCAACAACAAGAAATCAAGAGAATCAAGTGAAAGAAACCATCAAAAGTCATACAAATCAAGGAATCCCAAGAGAGAGAGAAAGTAGGGTTTTGGTGGAAAAGGTGAATTGTCATCCAAGGCTTGTCCCTCTATCATCCAAGGTAAGTTTCATGTTTATTACATGCTAATTGAAGTATTATTATGTTGAAACATATGAATTGAAAGAGTGTATAGCAAATGGGTTAGATATGGAAGAATAATGTCATCTTGAAATAGTAGTTGGATTGAATCTTGAAATGAATATGTTGATGATATAAATACATCATAAATGACCTTTAGGACATGAAATAAGTATTGGATACGAAAGAATACGACGATGGATTTTTTAGTCATACTTATGGGAAATCGAGGTGAAATTATGGAATGCGAATCATGTGAATGAACTACGATTATTGTTAATGATATCATGATGATTATTATGAATGTTGGGAGTTGATATGGAATATGGCGGAAAATAGTATAAAAAAAGGAGATGCTGCCCAAATTTCTATAGCCTTAGTAAGTATGATTCCACGATTATATAGCTAATGTTGATACGAATTCCATTGAAGGTAAACGAGAGCATTAAAGGAGAACGAGCAAGCAATAGAATAAGCTAAACGACAAAGGTATGTAAAGCTTAGTCCTTTCTTTTCAAGGCATGACTTCTATGGCATGAATTTCCTCCTTTTTACTATGAATGTTCTGTCTCTAAGAAAGTAAAGATCCACACTCATGAATAGCTATACGAGATAAGAGATGAGATGAGTACGACGATGATGATAGTAAGCTAAAGTCTAGAAATGTCATAGTCTACGATATGATGCTCCTAAGAAGTTAATGAGGTAATATATGTAATCTAATGATATTGATCACTATGTACACCCACCTTATGCTTGTGTTATACCCCGCGTTTTCAGAGCATGAGTTTGACATGTACCCCATCATAGTATATGTGGAGTTTTAAGGTGTTTCAAAATCCTAAAATGAAGTTCGTCGAGTCTAGTTTGTAATGCAACAAACCGTTCATTGATAGGACATCGGAGTAGAGAATTATAGACGTTACAAACTGAACTGTCGACGCAGAAACAGCTTTCCCGCGGTACAGCTACAGTAAACCGACTTCAGCAGTAAACCGACGTATAATGAGGCGGCGTACACAGTTGACGTATAATACGTTTCATGACATTACTTAGGAGAGTTTCAGGGTAGTCGGGTCTTATTTGTGCAAGTTCTAGAGGTCTAGGAGGTTTTTCCCACATTTTGCACAATTTCTATTTCAATTCTACTGAATGAATAGTAACTAGTTTCAATCTTGGATTCCGAGAAAAGGAATGGTCCCCGAGGCCCGTATCCAACCCTATTACATCTAGGACATGCCAAGAAAGGAAAGTGAAGTCTTACATACCTCCTTCCGCTCCTTCTGCTACTCCAAATCCAAGTTGCAAATTCGCCAAAATCCACAATTTGGTCATGTTTACCAAATGTTGATCAGTGCATTTTGAATTGGATTCTTAAATGAAACTTGGCTACCGAAATTTCGGCAGCATTTCCCCTGTAAGTATACCACGCCACCAAGTTAAACTTGGTCGATTTCAAGCAACCAACACCCCGGGAATGCAACCCGGCCAAACTAACAATAATTCCAACAACCTTGCCAACAATACAACAAGCCATTTATATTTATTTTACATGATATTCCAACAACTCAATCAACATACTACCTTATCCGAAACCTTCATCTTACCTCATGGAATCCACAACACAACAACTAAAATATCAAATAGAATCGATTCACCATAACTTGCCAACCAACCCCTATTCGGCCACACTAACATCACACATGTTTTCATGCATTTTTACCCATTGCAACACAACCAAAAGACTAAGAAAAATTAATCCATTTTTTTTTTCCACACAATACCATAATGTTCATAATGATCCAATGCTACCCGAATCCTCCAACTTCCACAAAAGTATCGACCAAACACTTTTTCTCGTTCTAGATTCATAATCCATATTATCAATCATGCATTAACACTACTACTCATGCAATACCAAAAATTTAAGCTAACATTGCATTAACTTCTTCAACATTCCGATAACGATTTCAACTTCCTTTTAAGCCATCAACCCTTCATTTTTCATCATGAAATCCACCACGCGACAATCAACTACTAAATAAAATTAATTCATCACATTTTATCAACATGGCCCTATTCGGCCACCATCATACATACACATATTTCCACGGGTTTTCCATATTTTCTATGCATTACCATGACAAGCAACACACTACATGAAATTAATTTAATCTTCCATGCCACACTATATACACACACGGCTCACTTACAACCACACGACCACCATTCCAACATGCATGTTTTCATGTCTTTCATCCATTTCCATATACTACAACATTCACTATCACCATAACATGTGTAAAAGAGGATTGAACACATAGCTTTTCTACTCAACCTCTTGGCTTGGTTAAGGTTTCCAACTTACATAACAAATGTTTTTCTTGCTCCAACAACCGCTCCATGTTGTAGAGAACCTCCAAATGAGCTAGAATATTATGAGGAAATAATTTTTCCTTGTCAATTTTCCATGGCTAGATTTTTCTAGCCATGGCCGAATTCTCCACCCCTCTCCTCCTCTTTTTTTTTTTTTCTTTCTTTCTTTCTTGTTTCATCAACAAAAAAAAATGACCCTTGTATATATATATATATATACATGTCTTCCACAATCTTTCCATATTTACAATTTAGTCCCTCAAGATAAGAATATGGACACATAATCCCCTCTCTTTATTTCTCTAGAGTTTTCCTCTTATTTCTTGATTTTTCTTTTTTTTCTTGAACTTTCTAAAGTGGTCAAAGATGACCACTTGTCTTCCTAGACAAGCTTTGGCCCATGCATTTTTTTATAATCTACACTTAGCCCCTCATTAATTAAAATAAGGGCATATAGTACACGGCCAACATGGCCTCTCCATGAATTTTCTAGAATTTTGTAAAATTCCCATTTTACCCTTAGTCCTCCGCAATATTTTCCATGAACCCTTTTCCGAATTTCCTTTTTACCCTTAACCTTTCTCATTATTTCCATACTACCAATGTCCATAAATAATGCTCATCACCTACTAATGCATTAAGATAATTTTAGAACATAGTCTTGTCCTTAACTTCTCATCATTAACTCGGGATATTCAAATGTACAAAACGCGAGGTGTAACAGCAGGTAAAGCTCTTTGCTGAGACAAGCTAGGGAGATCGAAAGGCCAGCAGTAGTGGGATAGAAGTCAGGGTAATAAGTGAGGTGGCGCTGAGAATTAATTGTAAGTATCCGGCATAACATGATATTAGAAAATGGAGACTGAAAGAGGGAATATGATAAAGGAAAGTAACGAGTAGCTTACGGAGGCATTGTGAAAGATAGTACGGTTACACGGGGTAGAAGTTAAAGGATAGGCAATAGAGTGGTTGCTAGCGGTAGAAAATTTCCTATGGTAGAAAGTAAGAAAAGCGGGAAAAAGAGGTATGATACGGTAGACTCCTAGCAAATGCGAGCACGGGAGTAAGATCTGGAATAGTACGAATCAGGAAAAGGAACGAGCGTGATTAAGATTGAATACGCAGATCGTGCAAGGGACAATAGAAGAGTTCGAATTAAAGATAAGGTAATGACACGAGGCAAGGTGTTGAAAATGTAACAAGGTGAGTAAAGAAAGATTGTAAGACGATTTGAGCAAGTGATCGGAATTAGTTGGTTATCAAAAGCGGGCAAATTTATGTGTTTCATGAAAGGCGTAATCAAATTCGACAAGAAGGAAAAGCTTAACTTAAGACGCATTGAACCTTATTACACTAGTTGTAAGGCAAGAAGGTTGCGTGCTAAAGATGTAGCTTCCGTTAAGGCACCGCGGCGGAATAATAACAGAAAGGAAATGACTTGCGAACCTGAGGAGGAAATGAAAGAGAAGTATGATTGGTAAATGAAATTGCGGCTCATGGTAGTGAATGAAACCCCCCCCCCTCGAGATCCTTAAGACTCTATACGACTAGTTGAACATTCGAGGACGAATGTTCTAAAGGGGGGAAGGATGTTATATCTGGCATTTTGTACGTCGGAATATTTTTAAGTTGGTTGCGAAGAGTTGTGGATAAGGCTATTTTCTCCGACTTTGTTTCATGACAAGTGGCTTATGATTTTGTTGGAAGGAAGCATTAAGGAAAAATTTGGGGCTAAAAATGCATTAGGGAAAAATTTAAAAGTTCATGAAATTAGAGGGATGTGGGCCATGGCCACATGGAAGTTAAATAAATGGGAATTGGATGACCAAGATAATCCTTTTCATTATTTTCATCCTTAAGAAAATTCTAGAGAATTGGAGGAAAAAGGAAAAGAAAAAGAAGAAAAAGACATGGAGCATGTGCATGGCATGTGCACCCAATTTATATATATATGATAAGTCATGAAGGGAAGACCAACTCATCATTTATTATCTAGAGATTTCAAGAAATATGAAGAAAGAAAAAAAAAAAAAAGAAGAGAACGGCTAGAGGGGCTGGCCGAACCAGCCCCATGAGTTTGATCATGGAAAATTTCTTCTTTCTAGCTTTCCTACTAATTAAAGGGTCCTCTACGACATGGAGAGGGTGTTGAAGCAAGCAAGACACTCTTTCTTGCAAAATACAAGCTAGTCGAGGGATGGAGTGGATGAAGAAGGTGAGGTCCAATCTCTAATGTTAAATGTTATGCATGATTTATGTATGTTGTAGTGTGTAGAATTGAATGGAAGTCATGAAAAATATATGGGTGGTGTGATGTTGTTGTGGCCGTGAGTTGTGCTATGTGTGGTAGGAAGATGAAGTAATGTTATTTAGTATGTTGGTTGTTGTTGTTATGAATTATGTGATGAAGGAATGAATGAAATGTATGAAAAGATGATGTTGAAGTTGTAGCCGTGTATGTTGTTGTTATGGCCGGAAATGGGCTGTTTTGGTAAGACAAGGAATGACTTATTTTTATTTAGCATTTGGTTGTCGTCGTTGTGAATTATATGATGTAAAATGAAGTTTTAATGATACAAGTCGAAATTATAATTGTACGGGCTGAATCCGACGATAATGTGATATTAATATGATTTCTTGAATTCATGAAAATGAAGTTGCTAGCATATGTAATTGTTGATAGAGTTTGTGAATTTGGAAGAGAAGAAATGTGTCGTCGATGTTTACTTGGACTAGGAAGGTTTCGGGTTGCCTTGTATGTTGGATGGGCTGATTTGAGTATTGTGCGGACTACTTGAAATATTCTTGGATCTTGACGAAATGATCTCGGATTAGCATTTGAATATGTGAATGTGAAGTTGAATCGATCGTATGTAGATTATTTGAATATAAATGAAATGTTGTCGAATTGTGTAGAAAGGAATTATTGATGTTAGAATGCGTTCTGAATTATTTATGGATATCGTTATTATGCTCGTTGGTTTGGTTGTTGTTGATTTAGCCGAGTTGAATTCTCGGGGATGTCCGATTTATAGGGGAAATCTTTGTCGAAATTTCTGTAGAAAAAGTAATGGGTTGGAATTGGATTCTTAGATGTTTATGGCTAATGTTCGACGCCTATTGATGTTATTGTAGATCGTGAGTAGTCGAGACGTAAGTCCGGAGTAGCTTAGGAAGCGGCTAAGGTATGTGAAGCTCACCTTTCTTTTGTTGGCATGTCTTAGTTAAAAATAAGCTATGACACAATTTTCGAGGTAATTCTACTCCGGTGATCCGAGCATATTTATGATCCATATTTGTTTCTTGATATTCATATTCATAATATAGCCAAATTATGGTCTTTATGTTTTTTTTTACATGAATGGATTTCAAAGATTGCGTAAAAGTTGGTTTTCAAAAAGAGTTTGTTTCCTAAACGATCCCGAAACTACGAACTTCCGTAACTTTCGCATAAAGGCTTGGATCGCTTCGATTTGTTCGTAGAAAGTTCTAAGGTGAATAGTGCTTGTAACTTCCGAGGCGGACTCGGGTTGGTTTGGCGTAATACTATGATCCCTATGGGTTAAATATGACCATGAACCCAACGGTTTTGTTAATACGTTTATGATGTATGTTATGTTTCCGAAAGATATTTGATAAAACTAATGTCCGACTTTCAAATGACATTCCGTTTGGACTACTTCATTGAGTCTTGGAAATGTTTTACTTGTATTTGGTTTCTCACTACTCTGCTCGTGCAAGCTCAGTATGTCTATCACCGAGTCCCGGGCCGGGTACGCATTCGTGCAACTTCTCTGCATTATTCACCGAGTCCCTCACTAGAGGGCCGGGTACGGTATGTATATATGTATATCTGCATGCATACATGATTATGATATGATTTTACTCACCGAATCCCACGCTAGAGGGCCGGGTACGGTATATATGTACGATGATATGACGATATGATTATGATAAGATTCTACTTACCGATATATGCACATACATGGCAAATGTTTTAAAAAGGCAAGTCTTATGATTTTCTGTACTCTTTCTTCAGTATGATCCCGCTTACTACATTTCATGCTTTACATACTCAGTACATATTCCGTACTGACCCCCTTTCTTGGGGGAAACGTTTCATGCCGCGCAGTACACCGCATGAGTTGACGATATTAGCGAGAAGATGGTCTGCGGGATTGGCGAGCCCATTTTCTCTCCGAGTGTAAAAGGTCTGAGCTTTATGATATGGATTCATGTTCCGTGTTAGAGACTTTGCAGACAGTGTCGTGGGTATAAGATGTCGGTTATGTAAGCGGCTATGTAAGCCGACGAGTTATTACGCATTATATTATAAGTTCTATATGTTTTCATATGTTACAGATTTTCATTGATTTGAGAAACGCGAAATGTATATTATTCTCCGAAAAATTTTCATTATGTATTTGTGTCATGATCTGAGGGCCAGTGTGATTGTGAGAATTATGTGAGTCAGCGGGTTCGCTCGGCCCTAAACAAGGGTCGGGTGCCCATCACGCCCTAACGGAAATTAGGGTGTGACAGATATGATATGATATGTATATATACGTGTTGGCCCTGTGAGGCATTGTTGGTATTTCCTGCGTACAGGTTTTGAGATAGTAAGAAATATAGAGAAAACTCTGCCAAAATGTTTCCACGAAATAAAAAGAGAATGAGATATGGGCTTGTGACATGCCCTGAAAGGTCGTGTCAATAGTAAGGATGGAATTTGACTAAGTTGTAAGTACGGCTGACCTTGATAAATAAGTTAACTACTGACTTGGCGGTAATGGTAATTAGGAGGTCGACATCGACATGGTAAAAAGAATTTGGAAAGGGTTTGTGATATTAGGGGATGAGTTAGAAGAGCCTGGCAAATCTTGATAGAGTGTTACATTAAGGTACCAACTGAATTGATAAGCAGGGATGAAGTATGACGAGTTCATAGTTAGAAAGAAATAATAGTATGATTAAGACAAGAACACGGAGGAAAAAGAATTGCGACGGATATGAATGTATGGATAATACAGCTGTAAGATATTAAGGTTAAGAAGTGTGACACTATAAGATTGATTATGAACAGGATATTATGTGAATAAAATAAGGATTGTTACAAAAATGAGCAAAGCCTGGCGAGGAAGTGACTAAAAGTATGTCGAGATCTATGTCACTAAGTATAAAGGTGGGCTATTGATCAAGAGGAAAAAAAAAGAAGAGGAGGAATTTATGAAGTTCTTCTATAGGGAAAGTTCCGAATAAAGATTATGAGATAACGAAAATGATAGCGAGCACGAAAGAAGAAAGGATTAATTGGGAGAAGGAGATGAAAAGAAAGGCGGGCGAGATAATAGTGCGGTAATAGATTGTGACATGTATAGCCAAGAACACGAGTAATATCAGTGATGGAACTGTGAAGGACCAAGCCATAGAAAGATGAACG
Organism: Lycium ferocissimum; assembly: GCF_029784015.1. Taxonomy (NCBI): domain Eukaryota; kingdom Viridiplantae; phylum Streptophyta; class Magnoliopsida; order Solanales; family Solanaceae; genus Lycium; species Lycium ferocissimum. The sequence continues at coordinate 39,669,512 of NC_081342.1, read as the reverse complement.
ACGAGGTGGGATGAGTGAGAGGAAATGACTGATATGATAAGAACAAATAGGAATGGACGGAATATGATTTGAAAACGAGAAAGGGATTATGTAGGAATAGTGTTTGGGAATATTTTGTAAGCAAAATGGTAGCAATTAGGTATACGTGGGTATATGATATCCCACACATGGCTATATTGAATCCCAGCAATCGATGTTGTGACATATTGGAAGGCATTAATCGGACAGGGTAATGAAGTTCAAGTGAAAGAAAATAAAATGACACAAATGCCATAAGGCAAGCCGATGCTGTTTTTACTACAGGTTAAGCTTGGAAAGTTCTAAAATAATGATATTGGAAAAAGGAAAGAAAGTGAGTAGAGGGAAGGTAAGGTGACCAGAATATCGGAAAAAGCGAAAGAGTAAGAAAAATGAAGAAGTAAAGCCTCCAAGAGAGACGACGAGCGAATGACGACGCTGTTTGGGTAAAAATTTGGGGGAAGGCGTGTGAGAGGGATAGAGTATGGTAGTATGGCACCAGACAGGAATGTGTGGGACGAAAGGATAGTGACCACGACGGGATATGAGAAGTAAAGGAAAGAGTGAATAGACCGTGCAACGATGCTAAGAGATTTCCTAACTCTCGAAAGATAAGTGCCGAAGACGGTGGATATCAAAAAATTATTGGTGTATTAGGACCCTCTTAAGGGGGGAGAACATATTGGACTTGGAAGGGATTATGGCGTTTTTATGCTCTAAAAAAAAAAAAAAACGGGAAATTCATTAGCTTGGAACCAGAGTTCGAAACGATCGCCAATACAAGGAAATCGAAGACACGTATACTTGTGTTATGAGAGAATCGTAAGGGAGTAAGAATTTCGTAGCCCTATGCTTTTGGGGTCATAAGGTAAGATTTATGGGATAAAGGTTAAAGAAACAAATTGTACGAGAAAAGCTAAAAAGAATAATTTGTAGCAAGAGCCCAAGGATTTAGTTTGAATTCGAATCATGAGTTGCCATAAGTGTAGTTGTACTGTGAAGGATGACGAAGGGTGCGGAACCATTTCGTATATACATACTTTGGATCGACGGAAGTAGTCTTGGGAAGGAACCAGGAGGAATAGTTAAGGGACATAACCATTATACCCACTAGCAACAAAGTCATGTTGAGTGAACACTCGGAATGTAAAGGTGAAATAGTGACAAGGAT
>NC_081342.1:39657293-39668223 GCF_029784015.1 Lycium ferocissimum | reverse complement strand
GTTTGTATGTATTATGTTACCGATGTGTTTGTGCAAGCGGCTATATAAGCCGAAATCTTTGTTATGCCTTATATTGCGTATTTTATTTGGTTTGAAAAAAAATGAAAGGCATGTTTGTTTTACGAAAAATTTTCATTACGTGTGTATGCTATGTTTTGTGGGCCCGGTATGGGTATGAGTGTTACGTTAGTCGGCGGGTTAAAAGCTTTCGGCCCTAAGTAAGGGTCGGGTCCGTCACGCCCGGAAATTGGGGTGTGACATCAAGGTCGAGAAAATGATCGAGAAAGGGGTATATTTATCATCCGGTCCGTGTTCATGATTTAGAGGTAGAGGCACCGACTGCGGTCGTCCCGTGGTTAATGAATTTGTAGATGTTTTCCCCGGACGAGCTTCCGGGCCTTCCCAGAGCGGGAGATAGAGTTTGCTTATTGACTTGTTGCCGGACACTCGGCCTATTTCTATTCCTCCGTACGGAATGGCACCGGCGAATTAAGAGAATTGATAGAGCGGAGAGATCTACGGAGAAGGGTTTTATTCGGCCTAGTGCGTCACCCCGGGGAGCTCGGTATTATTTGTGAGGAAGAAAGATGGCTCGGCGGATGTGCATTGATTATCGGCGGTTGAATAAGGTAACCATCAAGAATAAATATCCCCTCCCCGGATTGATGATTTGTTTGATCGAGTACAGGGTGCCGGTACTTCTCGAAGATAGACTGCGGTCGAGGCTATCATCGAGTACGGGTAAGAGGGCTATTCCCAAGACGGCATTCGGGACCCGATATGGGCACTTATGAATTCGAGTTATGTCTTTTGACGGGCAGAATGCCCCGGCGTATTTATGGACACGATGAATCGGTATTCGAGCCGTTCTTGGATATGTTTGTGATCGTATTTATCGATGATATTCGTTTATTCTCGGTCGAAAACGGATCATGCGGCACCATTTGAGGACGGTGCTTGGCACACTTCGGCAACGAGAGGTTGTATGCTAAATTTTCCAAATGTGAATTACGGTTATCTTGATGGCATTTCGGGACATATTATTGGGGGTGATGGCGTGCGGGTGGATACTCGAGATTGAGGCCGTTAAGAATTGGCCTAGGCTCACGACGCCGACGAGAGGTGCGTAGCTTTTACCGGGATTGTTTGGTTATTATCGGAGATTCGTGGAGAAATTTGCTTCTATTTCGGCGCCTTTGACAAAGTCGACTCGAAGGGGAGCAAAGTTCCGGTGGTCGGATAAGCTTGCGAGCGTAGCTTCCGATTCGAAAGAAGAAATTGACTACGAGCTCCGGTTCGACACTTCCGAGGGCCCGCGATGGGTATGTGATTTATTGTGATGCCTCCGGTATTGGTTTGGGGTGCGTGTTGATGCGGCACGGCGGGGTGATAGCTTATGCTTCGCGGCGACTCGGAAAACATGAAAAGAATTATCCTACTCACGATTTAGAGTTGGCCGCGGTTATTCGTGCTTTGAAGATGTGGAGACATTATTTATATGGGGTTCACGTTGATATTTATACGGATCATAAGAGCCTTCGGACATCTTTAAGCAAAAGGAGTCGAACTTGCGACGGCGGAGGTGGTTAGAGTTCTTTGAAAGATTATGATGTTGATATTCTCTACCACATCAGCCAATGTTGTGGCGGATGCACTTAGTCGCGGGTCTATGGGCGACCTAGCGGACGTGCCATCGAGAGTAAAGCAATGGTTCGCGATATTCATCGGTTGGCTAGTCTTGGAGTTCGTTTGGCGGTACTGGAGATGTTGGGGTTTTGCCGAGGTATTGCGAGTCCTCTATTACGAGAGATATTAAGCGGCATCGGTATGAGGATCACATTACGGCACGGTACGCAGAGATGCGGCCTCGGCTCGGGAAGACTCCGTTTGAGATTTCACACGATGGAGTGTTATTTCACGGGGACGGTGTGTGTACCGACGTTGCGGGGTTGCGGCGACGGGTTATGCGCGAGCACATTATGCCCGATATTCTCGTTCACCCCGGTCGACGAAGATGTACCATGATCTTAGATGCTTATATTGGTGGGATGGTATGAAACGAGATATAGCGAGTTCGTCGCTCGGTGTCCGAATTGCCGGCGAGTTAAGATTGAGCACCGAAGCTTGGGTGGGCTATTGCGGGAGATGGAGATACCGACGTGGAAGTGGGAAATCATTAATATGGATTTCATTACAGGTTTACCTCGCACTCCACGGAAGTATGATTCTATTTGGGTTATCGTTGATCGGCTGACAAATCGGCTCATTTTCTTCGGTGGGACTACCTATTCGGCCGAGGATTATGCCGGGCTTTATATCGGGGAGATTGTGCGACTTCATGGAGTTCCTTTATCTATTATCTCCGACAGAGGTGCCCGAGTTCTGACTAATTTTTGGAGATCCTTTCGGGCGGGGATTGGGGACACGGTGAGTCTCGGTCAACATTCCATCCCCGGTCGACGGACGGAGCGCACTATTCAGACATTGGAAGATATGTTGCGGGCCTGTGTTATTGATTTCGGAGGTAGCTGGGATGACCATTTGCCGCTGGTTGAATTTGCTTATAATAACGGCTACCACCCGCATTCGGATGGCACCTTATGAGGCATTGTATGGCGAAAAGTGTAGGTCACCGATCGGTTGGTTTGATGTCGGGGCGAGTTGATTGGCCCGGATGTGGTCCGGCGGGGACAGTGGATAAAGTGAAACTCATTCGAGAGCGGTTGCTAGCGGCTCAGAGTCGACAGAAATCATATGCAGATAATCGCCGACGACCTTTGGAGTTTCAGATTGGTGATTGGGTTTTCCTGAAGGTGTCACCTATGAAAGGGGTTATGAGATTCGGCAAGAAAGGGAAGCTCAGTCCGAGATATATTGGACCGTACCGTTGTTCGCACAATAGGCAAGGTTGCCTGAGTTAGATGCCGCCACCGATTTGGGAGCGGTTCACCGGTATTTCATGTTTCTATGCTTCGTAAATGTATTGGTGACCCTTCCGCAGTCTTTCCCGTAGATGATATCCGGGTCACGGAGGAGCTATCTTATGAGGAGCAGCCTATAGCCATATTGGATCGTCGGGTAAAAAGGTTGCGGAACAAAGATATGGCTTCGTTAAAGTGTTTATTGGCGGAATAATAATCGAGAGGAAGTGACACAGGAAGCCGAGGAGCAGATGAAGAAGAAGTATCCTCATTTATTTTCAGAGCCTACAGGTAATCCAATTCTCCATTTGACTATGTTGTTTGATCTATGAGTGTATTGTTGTGATAGTTGAAAAGGAAGCTCCCCCAAGTTGTTTGTATGACCCGTAAGGTAAATCTAACATTCGGGGACGAATGTTCTTAAGGGGGGGAGGATGTTAGAACCCGTATTTTTGTACAGTGAAATAATCTGGATTAATTACGATAAGTTAAGGACAAAAATTATTTCGGGATACAAAGTCGGGATTCTTGACCTTCGATTTTATTTTGAGATATAAGTTGTGCATATATTATTGGTATGGAACAATTAGGAAAATTTGGGACCAAAAGTGATAAAAATGGAAGATGAAAATCATCCACAATTTCCATGGTTGGCCCACACAAATGGTGTTCAATTTTAATTGGGACAACACATTAATGTGGGCCAAGGGACCTTGACCAAGTCTTGCTAACTTAAATAAAGATGACCACTTCATTTTTCACTTCATCCACACTTAGAAAAAAAAAGGGGAAAGTGAATACTCCCTCCTCCAAGCTCACGGCCAAGAGGGCTGAAAACCACCTCCATTTCTTTTCCTTCCAAAAATATTTTGTTGATGAAAACCCACTATATTGAGGTCCCTAAGTAGCGTGGAAGCATTGTTGGAGCGATCAATCCACTATTTCTCATCTTTTGGAAACCACTAGGCTTGTGGAAGTTGAAGAGAAAAAGGTAAGATTTGATCTTGTTCTTGTGTTATGAAGGTTATATTCATGTTGTAGTATGTTACTATGGTTGGAAATCATGAAATATGAAATGTTGGAGGTGAGTTGTGTATGTGGAGCTTGAGCCGTGTAAATGGGTGTTGTTGTGTTGTGATTGGATTTATGAATTAATGCCTAGTTAGTTGATTATGATCATTGTAAGGTGAAGAACAATTGAGAATTTTCCATATATGTATATGTGTAGTGTTGATCGAAATGGGTCACATTATATGACAATGAACGAATGAATATCGCTTAATGTTTTAATCGTCGTCGCTTTGAATTTTATGTTGGAAATGAATGTTCATTGGTTCAAATTGAGGTTGTAGATGTTGCGGACTGATTTGGGGGTTTTTGTATATTTAATGTAATTGGTATATGGATGAGATAGTATTGTTAGAATGTGAATTGTGAATACAAACCATGATTTGGAAATGAAGAAAAAGTTAGAGGGGCTGTTTCGGGTAGCTTGGAGAAAAATTTGGATTATTGGAAATGTTGTATGAATTGCTTAGAATGTCCTTAAATATCGTTGGTAGGGGTTTGGGTTAGTATGTGAATGTATAAGCGTCGATTGTGACTTGAATGTAAGTTGTCGAAAAGTGGAAAAGAAAACTACTATTGTTATTTTGCTTTCCGAATTGGTTGTTGATGTTGCTAGGTTGGTTATTGTTGTTGTTGTTGTTGTTGATTGTTTTGGCCGAGTTGAATTCTCGGGATGGCCTATTACGGGGAAATCTTTTGCCCAAATTTCGGTAGAATTAAGGGCGAATTTGGAATTTAAAGCCTAAAAGGCATTAGCTAATGTTTGGCATTTTATGGCTTATTTTTAGATCGTGGGCAGCCCGAATCATAGTTTGGATTAGCTTGAGTTTGGATCATTTTGGAGAGCGTTTGAGGTATGTAAAGCAACCTTCCTTCTTTTGGCATGCCTTAGTTTCACATAGGCTAGATTAGAGCCTTAAGGGAATTCCAAATTCGAAATCCGAGCATATTATGATCCTTATATATATTCTTTGGCACTCTTATGTATGTTTTGATGAAATATGAACCATTATGTATTTGAAGTAATCGCTTTCCGAACCTTGCATAGAAAAGGTTCACTTTAAGGAATTTCGTAATCTCTGAATGCCATATCTTTCTCATAGAGGCTCGGATCGCTTCAATAATTTTTATAGAAGTTTGCTTGATGTTTAATGGGTATGTTTTTCATAGGCGGGCTCAGTTCGGGTCTATACTCGTCCGTGGGTCCCGCGACGGCCTTTTATGTAAACTCGACAACTTTGAAACAAAAAGTGATAATTATTATTCCGATTTCGAATATGATTTGTTTTTACTTATCCTTCGGGTTTATAATAATGATTTTATGCATATGATTCCTCACTCTTCGCTCGTGCCTACTATGATATCGTTCGCGGTTCCGGGAGCCGGTTCTGTTGTCGTGCGCCTTGTGATACATTCCGTGTTATGCCGTGTTTATGGTTCACCGTGCTCCTCGCTCAAGGGCCGGTTCCACTTATGTTTGGCGTTATCTTTGTGATTGGCGTTATCTTTGTGTTGTGATGTGTGACGGGGATTCGAGATTTGAAACTTTTACGGTGTTATCTTGTGTTATGGCGCCATCGACAGGCGGGCGACCATATTTTCCTGTGCCCTATGCATAATTTAGACTTTGAAAATAAACATTTTGATATTTTTGGATATGTATTATTCTCCTTACTTCTGATTCGATTATTGTTCAGATTTATTTCTGTACCTTCTGCTTTGCCTACTCAGTACATATTTCGTGTCGACCGACCTTTCCTCTCGGGGGCGCGTTTCATGCCCGCAGGTACAGACGCACAGTTTGGTGATCCACCTGTTTAGGACACCCTCTTCTGCTACTTGGAGTGCTCCCCTCATTCCGGAGCTTATACTTTTGGTATATATGTTCGTCTGTTGCATTTGTATATAGTGTTCATGGGTACGGCGGGGCCCTGTTCCGCCATATGATTCTGTTTGTCTGTTTAGAGGTCTGTGGACATGTTTTGTGGGTTGTGCCTACCTCTGTTCAGTTGTGTGTGTATACGTTGTGTTTGGGCGATCCCACTCGCCGCGGCGGCCGGTCCGCATATGTATATGATATTTTGTTGGCCCTGTGTGGCCTTGTTGGTATTTTAATTTCGCGAGGGTTATTTTGGATAGTCCTTAAAACAAAGGAAACCCCCGCCGAAATTTTTTTTACCGGAAATTATCTAAATTTGAAACATAGCCTTGTCGGCTTTTGTATGTATTTGAATGCGTTCGTTATGATTTGAGATAGCGTTTGATAGATATGTTTGGGTGCCAGACGGCACTAGTCACGGCCTACGGGGTTGGGTCGTGACACTTCGGGGGCTGCGTTTCATGCCGCGCAGGTACACCCAGATGAGTTGAAGATATTAGCAGAAGATGTTCCAGCGGGAATGGCGAGATCCATTTTTCTCACAGTGCTTTGCCGGTCCGAGCATTATGATATGGATTCATGTTCCGAGTTAGAGACTTTGCGTACGATGTCGTGGGTATAAGATGTTGGTTTTGTAAGCGGCTATGTAAGCCGAAGTGTCATTGTGTATTGTATTATAAGTTCTATATGTTTCTATATTGTCACGACTCAACCCCGTAGGCCGTGACTAGTGCCCGATCTGGGCACCCAAACGCATCTATCGAACGCTATCTCAAATTATATCAAACACGTCCAAGTATCCAACCGGGGCCGACAAGGCTATGTTTCAAATTTGGATGATTTCCCGGAAAAATTGTCGAGTTTTGTTTTACGGACTACCTAATAACCCCGCATGCGTAAAATACCAACGAAGGCCACATGGCCAAACACAACATATTTACATACGCGGACCGACCCCGCGCGCGAATGGGATGCGCCCAAACACAACATATACATACGCATCCGTACGCATGACCCTAACCCATAAAACATGTCCACGTACCCCAACCAAACACATGTGTAATCATATGACGGACGTGGCCCCGCCGTACCCCCCGAATTAATACATACATATGCAACAGTAGTATGTATATACCAAAATATATAGGACTCTCGGAAGAAGGAGCACTCCCAGCAAAAGCACAGATGGCTAGGCAGGTGATCCTCGAACCGAGTTGCACAGTACCGCGGGCATGAAACGCGACCTGAAGAAAGAGGGGGTCAGTACGGAATATGTACTGAGTATGTAAAGCACAGAACACAGTAAATAGGATCATAACCGAACTAGACTGTATCGAAATAAGTATAGAACTTAGGAAATCAAAACTTACCTGTGAATCGTATATCATGTATATCCATATTATATCATTAAGTCATTATGCACATATAACGTACACGCCCTCCAAAGGAGGGACTGGTAACAGATCATATAACCGTCATGTATAAAAATTACGTAATCATATGCATATGCCGTAATTCGCACCCTCTAGTGAGGGACTCGGTGAATAAGATCATCACATGCCATCCTGGCCGCCATCCCCATATCATAACATCATCATATATGTATATATATATAGCGTACCCGCCTACGCGAGGGAGACTCGGTGAACAATGCAATGAAACCGTGCACGAATACATACCCTTGGGACTCGGTGAAAGACGTATTAAGCTTGCACGAGCAGAGTAGTGAGAAAACCATATGCAATACAAAACATACAACATTTTACAGAGACTCGAAGGCGTAACACAGATGACAGATCTCATAGCGGACCTTAATAATAATCAGAGCATGATTCTTTCGGATGTCGAACTATGTCATATCAGAATAATCTTTCTGGAGTACTTGCAAGTTCCAAAGTAGATCATAAGACTCAAGTAAATAAATATAACAGATATTCTGTAGAATTTAGAAAGGTAGCTAAAAACTTTTCTTAGTTTTCCAAAGTAGTTCAAACGGAATAATAGGTAAAATCCGGACAAAGTGGGCCCACCTCGGTCAAATGAGGTGGCGTATGTAAATTACGCGTGTCAAACTTCATAATGTCATTTATGAGTATTTTTAGGTAATCGGATTTCATTTGCGCAAGTTTTAGAGGTTAAAACAATTTTTCTAACTATTCACACAATAACCATTCAATTCTACTGAATGAAAAAGGGGCGTTTCTAGACGTAGATTCCGAAGAGTAGAGTTGTCCCCAAGGTCCAAATTCGAGCCTAGTACATCTAAGACATGCCAAAAGAAGAGATGGGAGAGCTTTACATACCTTATTCGTCCTTTACGCTCGTCCAACTTCAAGTCCCGTCTCGTCCAAAATCTACATTTGGTCATATTTACCAAATATTAATTATAAGGTTTTGAGAATTCGATCTTAACCAATTCTTGGCTACAAAGACGGGCAGCATCTCCCCCATAATTACACCAACCCGAGATTTCAACTCGGCCAATTTCAACAACAACCCAACAAGAAACAAACTACAACATTAATAGTCGATTCACAATACGTTCCAACATTAATATTCAATCCCAACATATTCCAACACTAAACACATATTGCTATATACTTAGAGACATTCCAATATAATCACTAACTTCATGCAACCAAATCGATATTAACGCTCATACGTTCAACTACTAGTCCGAACCCATTCAAACCATATGCAATAACACTTTAAGCAATTCATACAATTTTTTCCAACAATTCAAATATTGTTCCATTGGACCCGAAATGGTCCCAAACCCGAGAACAACATCAAATACACTCTTCTCTTCCAAGTTCATGATTTACATCATTAATCCACACACTAACAACGCAATATTCATAAATGTAGAAATTACATAAAATCCACATAAATTCCCAAGTCATCCCATAACCAACATAACATTATTCTAAGTCATCAAACTTGCATTTTTCCTTATAAAATCCATAACGACGACAACGAAAATATCCACGACAATTTGTTCATTCTAGACTACACAAGGGGAGGCCATTCGGCCAACACCCATTGCCACACCTAGGGAGGATTTTCATTCTTTTCTTCACACCACAGCAAATAGAACATGCTAACTAACATTAATGCATGGCTTATACCACAACACACATATACACGGCCAACCTACCACATTTCAACTTTCCTCCTAACATGAATTTCTTCCTTTTTGCATACAATAACACATATAAACCATCTATAACACAAGAAAACAAGATTAAACTCACCTTTCTTCTTCACTTCTTAACTTGACCAAAGTTGGTCGCTGTGAGAAACGAGCGAGCTATCGTCCGAAACAACAACACTACGTTACTTAGCACCCTTGAATTAGCAAGTTTGCTTGAAGAATTTATTTTTGATGGATGAAATTTGATCTTGAAAATCATGGACATGGGCCGAACCCCTATAGTTTTCTCCAGGTTTTTCTTGATTTTTCTAGAAAAATTGCTTAAGTGTAGAAAGTGACTTTGTCATCTTTTATATTCCACAACATGTTCCATGTGTCATGGCTCCATCACTATATGGCCGGCCATCTTGCCCTCTTTTTTTTTTTTTTTTTCAACTTTCCCAAAATAACCCACTTACTAAAATGGAAAATTCCTCCAAGTGTCTCTTTAACATTTTCAAGACATCGCAATCATACGCAATTTAAGCCTTTAAAACAAACGAAAGTCTCTCGGGATAGCCTTGTCCCTAGCTTCTCATAATTCACTCAAGTCGTCCCGTTACTCAAAATACGGGATATAAATATCCTTTCCCCTTTAGAAAGTGATCCTCCCCATCGTTCAACTAGTCCCGTAGGGTCTTATAAGGATCTCGGGGGTTTCCTTATCGGTGGATCGAGCATCCGCGTCAAGCTACGTCGTGGTATTAATTGTCTCTATTTGCACTTACATTTCGTATCATTTCCCCCCTTTAGGGGTGTACTTATATTAATAATCGATCATATTTGCCTTACGCCGCATTTTTCTCTCTCGGTCGAGACCGCACTTATTTCGATGTTCCGATCACATCGAGATACCCGGTCCTCCTCTTTTACATTCATCCGCTCCAGCTCTTTTCCCCTTGCCGATGTCACTATGCGGCATTTCCAGGTCTACCCTATAGCTAAAACGATATCAAATTATCTTATGACATTCATGCCATTCATTTTCTTTTTTTCACTTGAGCTCGTTGTTACGTCATTCGACTAATGCCTCCCGTACATCAATCACGTTAATTACCGGAATACGTTCACCCACTAACATAGTCATGCACGGAGTATCACACGCGTCCGCACACATATAGTTGTCGCATCTCACTCACAAAGATCCCCAAACACTACTCGATCGTCCTTAGCTCTAGTGTCGCCAAGCACCTTCTTTTCCTTTACCCGATACAACCCGCTCCGGCCTTCGCAACCTCCTCGGATTTTCGCCAACTCAGGATATTCTAGATCCCTTTAGACCACTCTAGCTTTCCATTGCTTGTCACGACCCAGCCCCGTAGGCCGTGACTAGCGCCCGAACTGGGCACCCGTACGTACCAAAAGCCAAAGATAGTAACTCAGGCATTTAGAAAAAAATTTTGGGCGTAGTTTTCTCCGTTTTTTCCTTACTAACCAAAGTTTACGCCACATACGTAAAATACCAACAAAGGCCACCGGGTCGAACATGTCCATATATACATATATAGGCGAGCCGGCCCCCCGGGAGTCCGCCCAAAAAGAAAATATGCATATAGGCATTTTTTAGCCCCCGACTGTCTACGACCTCACGGGGTAACAAAGTCTATAGGAGGGGCCCCCCGTCCCCCAACAAATGTCCTTGTAAAAAAGGGCCCCAAAAACGGGGCCGCAAGGGAGTCCCGGAGCCAGGGAACCCAAGGCGGGGGCCCCCTTAAAAGTTTCGGCCCGCGGCTGGCACCCCGAAGAAAGGGGTCGGAAAATATCGAATATTAAACATAAAAAAGAATGGGATCAAACGGGGGGGGGTTCCCCGGAACAAATATGTTTTAACCAAATGGGAAATGGGAAACCCTTTTAAAAAAAATGTCA
>NC_081342.1:39639694-39657193 GCF_029784015.1 Lycium ferocissimum | reverse complement strand
CCTTATCTAACCTTCTTGGCACTTGTGTAACACTTCATTAACCATCTAGGCCCTATAGCTCCCCTCAAGACATAGCTAAACAAGGTATAGCTCAATCAATGCGAAATCTTCTCCCAAACATGACTAAAATTCTACTTCCTTCGACGAACTCGTTTTCCACCGATTCATATGACTTCAAAAACCTTAAGGTACGCACTTAGAGTTACCAAATACTCTCCTTAAGCTTGATGACTTCATGTCCACTTTAGGCTTACGTTAGTCTACTCATAATGCAAACGACTCGAAATTTCCAAGATGTAACAATCCTTCACCCTAATCTTCGACCGGTGATAACTAGATTTCCTCAATCTTGGAAAAGACATAAGCTACTGAAGGCGATCGACAAGTCATTGATGTGAGGAATCATATCTTGTTCTTGATAGTCGCCTTTATTTGTCGTCTATTTTCAATACACATATGCATTGATCACCATTTTTCTTCGCAAATTTTGAGCACCCTATGATGAAACACTAGACCTGAATGAATCCTTTTACTCAACAAATCCTACAATTTCTCTTTCAACTCTTTCAACTCGCGGTGCATTCGATATAGCGGAATAGAAATGAGTTGAGTGCCGACTCAAGTTAATACCGAAAATGATGTCACGGCGGTGGAACACCGTGGAAGATCCATTGAAAACACCTCCAAAAACTCTCTCCTTAATCGGAACCGACTACGCGGTGAGTTCGAACTAGTATCTCAAATATAAGCCAAATAAGAGACCCCTTTTCTCCCCCATCCTTTGAGCCTTAAGAAACGCTATCACCTTTGGATGCGTACCAAGCAGCACCCGTTATTGACAAAGTAATCTTGGTGTGACGATCTAAGATCGTATGATACATATATAACTAATCATCCCAAGAATAGCATAAAAATCTACCATATTAGAGGCTATAAAATCTACATAGGTGTTATACCCTATCAAGGCAACTACGCAATATTGAAGTATGCTCGCTCACTCTGAGAACCCCCAACGGTGTAGAAACATGCAGGTAAAGCAAGTGAATCACACATCATATTCAAAACTCAAAGCAAAGTAAAAAGCGATTACGTAAGAATAGGTAGATCTTAGATCAAATAGTACCATAAACAGTAACGATGGCAAACCAAAATAATACCTCGTGATGGCCGCATCGAGGCGCCACCTCGATTACGCACCGTAAAAGCATAGAAGTGAGCATGATCACGAAGTTTGAGTACCTCACGGCCACCACCTCGGCTAGACTAAGTGTCATGTGCATCTAGTGAGAACCACCTTTGCCACTCGAAAACCTGCTAACCGGTAGTCTTCTTTGCCTCACAGGTAGAGGAGTTCTGTGAACTCGATCGTCGACCCTCACGCCAAGTCCGGGCAGTCCTCTCTTGAAATGCCCAAGGTCACCATAATCATAACAAGCTATGAGAACCGCGGGTCGGCGGGAAGGACCGGCGCCCGAATGCTACCACACGTATGGCTTATAAGAACTCTACGACAAACCGCCCTCAACCATAAAATACGCACGAACCGACCTCGCCTTAGATCACGCATGGCCGCATAAACCTGCCCCTCATAGGACTAACGGTGATGACTCCGTCCAAGATATCCCCTACCTCAAGATGAGGCACCAACACAAGGGCAAAGCAAGGGCTCTCCCCACCACCCGCTCTTTATAATTCTCTGCCTAACAAATCCTCTCGAACCGCATCCACTCTGCGTCGGAAAGAAGACCATGTGGCAACCATCTATGCCGCAATCAAACAAAGAGGAAAAAATCAATCCATTGGTGAACCTTCTCACCCGCTCGTTTTTATCCGGAAGTTAATATTTAAGCATGGTGAGACAATGCATAAAACTCGTGTCTCATACTCTATCACGATCTTACGCTTCTAGCGTAGCCTCTTAAGCCGATCCCTACTTCTCTCTCTCACGCTACGAGGTACGAACTTCTCAAAGAATATCTGAGTAAATGAAGTCCATGTATACGGAGGGGGACCCGTCAACCTGTCTTAGCAAATAACCTCCACCACTGCTTAGCGGGTCCAATCATCTGAAAAGTGGTGTAGCACATTCCATGAGATTGCACTAACCCGAAGTTGAACAACCTCTCATGACAGCATATCAAGAACTCATAAGCATCATCCTCTTGGTCTCCATCATTCTTACGAGAATCCATCTTCCTAAATCGATTAAACTTCTTCTGTTCCTCCACGGTCATTGTAGACTAAGTAGTTCCAGGAAGCAAAGCCATTACATCGGCACACCTAAGAACGGGGAGCTATCAGGCCGCCTAGCCCCTGGTTCCAAACATACATGAGAGATTATTTGATCCGGAGTCTATCTCCAACCCTAGTCTGAGAACCATCAGAAGTAGCCGGTAGAATACCCGCCTGTGCCATACTCCATAGAAAGCACAACATGCGAATCAAAGTGTCCTGAAGCATAGGTGTAGTAATGAAACTGAAGGTGCCGCCCCCGGCTCAATCTCTCCTCAACCACGAATTGGCTAATCTTTCTCGATCGCATCGGGCTCGAAGATACCGCCTTGGCATGGCCTCGAGGAGCCACGGTGCTCCCATTGGGTTGTGGCCGCCACTCAAACTCTACCGTCTTCGCGTCTACCCTTCCCCTATATACCCTAGTAGCGGGCTCAGTGTAGGTACGAGCGCGTGCTCTTTTTCTCCGGTTGTGGTCGATCTAGTCCTCACCATACGCGAGACTGAGGAAACAGAAACTTAGAATTCAATAAAGTTAAGAACGCATGATAAGAATGAAAGAAGTAAAATTTCCTAAACGCCCTATAGCCTCTAGAAAATATGTACGGACGTCATCATGTCGATCTTCAAGACTTCTACTAGATGTGTTTGTACTTATGAGACCACCGAACCTAGAGCTCGATACCAAATTTTCCACACCCAAATTCCCCAAATAACGACTAAGTCATAAGACATAAACTAAATGCGGATTTTAGAAAAACATTCCATAATAAGTCTCATAATAATAACATAAAGTAAGTATAAGTCAATACATCTCCCGAAACCTGGAAGTCATAATTACAAGAGATGCTAATACGAAATACAAGTCCGAAGGTAATATATAATGTTATCCGAAATGAAGAAAGACAGAATAAAAGATAGATTGTAGTCCGGAGCTACAGAACAGCCAGCAGCTCACCCTAAACTTAAAAACGCACCTCAGCTGTTGGCTGGATCTTGTCCTCTACTCAAGCCAGATCCGAACCACGTACACAAATGGTGCGGAAAGTGTAGAATGAGTACATAGGGTACCTACCATCATTGGCTGTCCTAAACCCAAGCGATGACAAGGGTTGATTCTTCTAATACTCATCTCATTGCTTTGTTAGTATTAAGTTTCATAATTTATAAACACTCAAGCATGTAAGATAGGAGAGTCCATAATTTCGATAATTCATAAAGCTTATTTCTTTCTAATTATTCATATATGGATTTTAAATAAACAATACAGTTAAGTATGAATGGTATGATATGCAAGTGATATGTAATGCTATGCAATGCCAATATGCACCAGTATACACAAGCTTTTGCAGTAGGTTTCATGTGACCCCAATGGGGCTCGCGAGGTCCATATCTCGCTGGAATTCCCGTGATCCTCTAGATCAGCATCGGGTCCCAGCCAATAGGCTATCATATCATCATCACTCCAACCACGTACCATATCTAATTTGGCTTCTATGGACTATTCCTTATGTCTCATCAACCATATGTCAATAATATCATGAAATGGATATGCGTATATCATGCAAATGCAAAATATCAATTTAATATAAAAGCGATAGATCTTCTTTCATGATTTAGACGACGCGGGAGGATGAATGCATAATGAATCAATAATCACAAGTATATCTCAAACATGGCTATGTGATCCCACATAATCAACTAATATAACAAACCAAGAGATTTAACACTACCTCCAATGCCCTTAGGCTCAACATATATGCCCTTCACAGGAATATTCCATTTATGATTAATCACCCAAACAAATACACCGGTACCGACACAAGTACTCATCACCTCACGAGTACGGACCCCCAATTTCCCGTTATGCCCGTTAGCTAGATTAGCCAACATAAACACTACATAAAGGGTCTAGTAAGTCTTAACTTTCCTGAATTCGAAGCCCGAGGAGTCACTCCACGGCCTTTCCTTCCTTTGAGCTTTCGAACTCCAGGCCCAACTACGCTCAAGGGTATCTATATATGAATACGAACTCGTAGACGCCCATATTTCTATTTAAATTTTTGGGTCCTAAAAGTCAACCCCAATCCCGAGCCCCGAGGGTCAAAACTGTAATTTTAACTTAAATTCATCTTACCCATAGTCTAAATAGTGAGAATTCAAAAAAATCATTGAAAGCTAATCACAATTAGATCTTTAATTTGATCATTTACACTGAACCCATGTTCGTAAAGAAACCATTCATTTTAACCCTAAATCATGGATGGAATCACTAAATGGAAGCACAGGGAATTACTTAGATGAAGGCTAGAATCTTACACCAAGGTTGAATCTTGAAGAAATCACTTGAAATCACCTAATTCCGAGCTCCTCTCCCAAAATTGATATAGAAAGAATAAGGTCGAATTGGGAAAAATGGAGTAAATCTAAGTAGCTACTTCATTTCTGCGGACATGTCCTCACACGTGCGACCTCGCACCAGCGGAAAATGGTCATGGGAGAGAACCCACTTTATCTTCCCCAATTCCGCACTTTGCAAAGAATTCTGCGAGAATCGCCCGCACCCGAGGGCCACCTGACTCGGTTGTGGCTACAAGACTCGAGTGTGCATGCACCGTATATCGAATGTACCAAACTTCTAAATCTCCAAACTCCGATTCAACACCCGAAACTCATCTGGAACCCCCCAGACACAAACCAAATATGCATTTCAGTCATAAAACATGGTATGAACCTGCTCGCATGCTCAGAATTCCCAGAAGAGATTGTCTTAACCCGGTGTTGATTTAGGTCAACTCCACCTTTCCACTAATTTCTCATCCAATGACCCAAATCACACTTGAATGTCTCGAGACTTGAGCTATGGTCGATTAAGTGATAAATCACATTCCGGACCTAATGAAATGGACAAAACTTTAAAAATGACGCATTTACCCCCATGTTGACGTTGGTCAAATATCTTCATTTCTTTAACTTTGAAACTTTAAATTTCACCAAAACTCATCTGATTGCCTCGGTAATCGCGTCACCCATTGCCACAAGTCATAAAAACCAAAATGAAACTACGGGAAGGGTATTTTTGAGCAAAATAGGCAAAAAAGCTGAAAATGACTCAATGAGTCGTTACAAGTGGTGCTTGGGAACTCCCATCAATTTTAAAAGCAATGTGTACAAGGACCACCGAGATTTCGTAATCAAATAAGGCGCATTAAATTTTTAGACTTTATCAGCACATGCCACAACAATCTCATAAACTTGAAGATATGTTCTACAAACACATAAGGTTACAGATGACAAAATGGAAAGCCAAAATTTAGCAATGAAAAATCAAAAAATTTAGGTAAGCCAATAAGCCACACTGTTGTCAGGAAAAATTCAAGGACCATTGCCAAGCAACACAGAAGAAAAATCCAAAGGAGCATCTAAAAATTATTGTATTATGATCAAGGAAGAAATTGGATGACCTTTATCCAAAACATGCATAAGGCAAGGTATTTGAAGAAAACAGGTAAAAAGATGACCTCACCGAGGCACATCCGAACAACCAAAAGAGGAAAAGGATAAAGGACAAGAAACAAATTTTTTAAAAGAAAATCCCCACCAAGTGGAAATTCCTTTTCCTCATAAAATGAAAAGGGAAAGTCTTGATAAACATCCAAATTCCTTACAATTTTGAAACAACTGTACATAAATATCTCAGTTACATATGTTTTGATGCAATGTTCTCCTATGTAAAATTTTTTGAAAGAAATTTTATCGAGTAGAATCGGAAGGAGTTTTTGTAGTTAAGCTTACCGAAAAATGCAGTGCTATACTTCAGAACAAGCTTCCACAAAAACTTGGTGATCCCTGTAGCTTTACAATTTCTTGTACTCTATGAGGTGTTTGTTTTGAAAAAGCACTAAGACGATTTAATAAATCTTATATCTTTTTCATTTTTTTGTAAATTGAAACTTGGGGAAATGAAAAACACAATTGTTTTTTTACACCTAGTAGATGGGAGTACTAAAAAGACTATCGTAATTATTAAAAATGTACTTGTTAGAGTTGATAAGTTTGTGTTCCACTCGTAGACTTTATAGTACTTGAAATGGAGGAAAATAGTGATGTAACTTTGATCCTAGGTAGACCATTTCTTCAAATCGGTAGATCAATTATTGATGTTCATCAAGGACAATTGATATTACATGTTGATGTAGAAAGAGTTATCTTTGATATGCGTAAAAATAATGACATATCATAAGGATGAGTCATCATCTTCTTGTTTTCACATTGACTTATTAAATGATCTTGCAGATGAATACAAAGAAGATCAACTGATCTCTGATTCATTAGAAGAATGCTTGGCAAATTCTAGCACAACAAAGGATGATGACCCAAGAATTAGAGAAGAAGCTGAAACACTGGAAAAAGACACAGAGAATGAGAAGGTCTCACTAGAAGACGTTCAACAAAAATTTAAACTTAAAGTTATGCCTTTTCATTTAAAATTTATTTTTCTTGGAAATGTACAATTTTCAAAAGAATCGCATCATCTTCTAAGCTATAGAACAAGAAGTCAAATTGATTAAAGTCTTGAAAGAACACATGAAAGCTTTGGGATGGATTGTGGATGAAATCAAAGGAATTAGCCCAGCTATTTGCATGCACAAAATTCTCATGGAAGACAACTATAAGTCAATAGTCCAAGATTAAAGAAGACTTAACTTAGCTATGGAAGTAGTAGTAATAAAGATAAGTGGTCGCTAAGCCAGTATCATCTACCCCATATTTGACAGTCGTGGGTAAGCCCTATTGGCTTTAGCTTGACTAATGCATATATGAGTTTTGATGATTGAAAAAAGATGAACAATGATTGACCATGTTACCATGAAAAGAGAAACCAGGTCTAGATACAAAAGGATGCACAAGAATGATTGAACAAAGCTAGATATCCGGTTGCATACGTTGGCAGTTCCAAACATAAAGAAATGTCTGAATATGAGCAAGAACACAATGCACATGGAGCTAGACCAACGACCTGATCTATCGCAAATAAAAATTTGCAGACAATGCATATGAATCAGTCCACAAACATGTTAAATCTACGATACAGACAAGCACAATCAAAAGAGGGTGAAGAAGATGACCCAGCTGGCACAAGAGATGTTCGGTACTTATCGATGAATGAGATATGAATAGAACAACCGAACAAAGCAGTAAAAAGAAAAGGAGAGTATATGAGTCAAGAGAAGGAGCGATTCATCAAGAAATAACAAGTACACAAAACATTTTCTATCCTTATGGGCCCCATTTTCCTATTTTTCTTAGATTATTTGGATTCGAATAAATGTATAGAAATATGGGTATCGTTATTCTCCATTTCTAACTTAGGTTCTAATAATGACTAGACTTTGAGTATTCAGAGGCTCTTCGGAAGGGCAAGAGCTCGTATTTGACGCTTTTGTGGCACCGGCTCTAAGATCGTAGGTTACGCTTACCTTTCGGTTAGACTTTAGTTAGTGAAGCGTATGTAGGAGTTAGTCATTGATGGAGAAAGCTTGTTAAGCCTTGGGTATGAAGTTGGGATGGATATTCTTTGGATGTTGGTATTGGATAACTTGGGCTTGTCTTTATTTATTGTGATTTGGCTTGTTGCCATATGTGTGATGTGGGGGCTTGATTCTTATTTGTCATGTTATTGTTGTTGTGATACATTTGTCTCTCACTTATCTTAGGCATTTATCATGGATAGGGGAAAGAACTTAATTCGGTATTGATATTGTGATATGTGCTTATGTAGAGCCACGATTGAGATTTGATATAATTACACTTGGGATTGATATCTTGCATTGCACTTTCATACCTTTTCATTTTACATGCATACATTGATATGATCTCGTGTTTGGTACGGTGATGATAAGATACAGAAAGGAACATATGAGATTATGGATAGTTTTGACATGAAAGCCACCTACGGGCTATGTGCGGGGTGGCTTATGTTGTGAAGTCACCTACTCGAAATTTTGTCTGCGGGTAGGAATTTGGTACATAAAATTTTCGAGCCTCATGGTGTGACTATCGAGATGTGGAGGTTATCCGTCCATAGTATGTGTGTACAGAGACAAAGAATTAGCCGGTATCTCGTTGCATTGCATATGCACTCATTTATCTCATTCATATATATCACTTGATTCTGCCTTGGTATTTATATCACGTGTATTTTTTAGATCTTGGATTGTGTTTTGATTGTACTTGACTGCTCGCAGGCTTATCTGTAACTTCCTTTCTTTTATACATGTTATCTAACTGTTGTCGGCCTATGATACCTACCAGTACATGGTGTTTGTACTAATACTATCTTGTTGTATCCTTTTACGAGTGCGAGTTTGATGAAGTTCCTCCTCCGCAACTCGTGAGTGAACCCTAGGCTCGGCTTAGAGTGTCCAGGGTGAGGTTCTGATTGATCCCGCTGCCCAGAGACTCTTCTATTCTACTGTCTTTATTTCTTATTCTGAGATAGATTTATTATTTAGACTTATATTTCTAGACTTATGTATTTAGTTGCTCTTGTACTATTCACTAAATCCAAGGGATTTATGTTGTATTATTGACATATTTAGCTATTTGTGACTTGAGACTAATTTATCTTCTTATTTACTTACTTATGTTTGTGATTGATGTTGAATAAGAGAAGGGTTCACCCACCAGGGGGGTTAATGTGGGTGCCCGTTCGACCCCACAAGTTGGGTCGTGACATGTTGGTATTAGAGCCCTAGGTTACCCGGTCAATAAGTACAAAAACATGTCTAGTAGTGTCTTGTGGATCAGTACGATGAGCTCCATACTTATCTGCGAGAGGTTATAGGACATTTTGAATTCTTCATCGCTACTTTTATTTAAATTGGTGGCTAGAATATTTGAATTGGTATCCATTCACTTCTTTACTCTCACCCGGATGGTGAGGACGCCGCGCTACCATTGCTAGGGATGAGGTGCCGGCTGGCCGGTTAGCAGGATCGTCACTTTCGAGAGGCCGTGGCCATGCCGACGCATGTGGCGCGCACGAGCGGGGAGGCGGGCCCCCTGCTGACTGGTTAGAGGCGTGCTAGATTAGCATGGCGTCATCCGCAGACGTTAGCCTACGCGTGAGCATGCGGTTGAGGGGTTGGGACCGGCGGACTATCACGAGTGATTTCTACTCCCGGTGCTTCGAGGACACCATGGCTCG
The DNA here is from genome assembly GCF_029784015.1 of Lycium ferocissimum. Classification (NCBI taxonomy): domain Eukaryota; kingdom Viridiplantae; phylum Streptophyta; class Magnoliopsida; order Solanales; family Solanaceae; genus Lycium; species Lycium ferocissimum. The sequence continues at coordinate 39,647,751 of NC_081342.1, read as the reverse complement.
TATTCTGCCACATGCTTGATGGACAACATGTCTTGGGTAGTACCGTCACTTCTAGAGGGTAGCAAATTAGAGCCGAGTTGCAAGCTCCCGAGCCGGCCGGACTCCGAGCCACCGCCGCGGCACGGCGCTTGGATTGATGGGATTCCGGATCTGGTGGTGCTCTTAGGCCCGTTGCGGCGGTTAGAGACCCTTGGAGATCAGGAGCTGATTGGTAGATTTATGAAGATGGATCCGCTGAGATTCTTTGGTATTTCGAGTGAGGATGCATATGAGTTTGTTGTGGACATGCTCGAGAAGGTTTTATAAGACCGGGATTGTCGAGTCCCTACGGGATTGGCTACGCGTCCTATCAATTGCGTGGGGACGCGAAGACTTGGTGGTGGTCCTTCATTGATTGTCGGCCAGTTGGGTCGCCTCCACTATCTTGGGCGTAGTTTCATTAGGCATTTCTAGAGAAGTACTTTCCCTGTACTCTGAGAGACCAGCGGAGAGATGAATTTATCAACCTACGTGCAAGCATGTCTATATACGAGTACGAAGCCCGTCGTTGTCCTTGGCGTGTTATGCTACACGATTGATTCCTGCGAGAGAGGGTCGGGGAGGTTGGGGGGGGCCCCCTTCTTCATGTGGCGTGTCGGGGTTTTTGCAAGATGTTTCCTTTTTCCCCGTTTGACCTTTCCAAGTTTGGCCGGTGGGCCCCGACCCGGGGGGGTAGTGATGGCTGGGTTAGATAGCACACAAGGGATGTTTTTCAGATGTGGGGGCCACCGGGCCCTTATGGGGCATTCCCCCCCAATCGGTGTGGGACCCGGGTGGTCCCGGGCGATTGGGATAGTTCGGGCGGGTTTCGCCCCCCGGCCCCCAAGGGAGGTTACCGGTTCTTCTCTGGGTGTTTCACCCCCCGAAATCTAGAATTTCTATGTGGTGATCCCGGGGCACACAGAGATTTCCCCAGGTCGAGAAAGGTGGGGCCCACGGGGTTCTAGTTTCCCGGGCCCAGGACTACGACTCTTCGGGTGCGGGTAGTTCTTCCCGGAGGGCGAGGTTCGGACGGACGTAGTGGTTTCAGCCTCTAGGGTGGATATCGATCGGCCGGGTGGTTCTAAGGCTTCCCGAGGAGGAGTTCAGTCCGGCTAGAGCGGCCGTAGTGGTTTCTATTATTATGCTTTTCTGGTAGCCGGAGGGCGTAGGCATCGCTATCTTTGTTATCACTGTACCATTCTCGTTTGTCACAAGTTGCTTTAGTTTTATTTGATCTAGGTCTGCTCTTTCTTATGTACGGCTATCATTCGTGGGTTAGGATATGGTTTGTGACCAACTCAATGTACCTATTTACGTGTTTACTCTGGTTTGAGATTCGGTAGTGGTTGATCGAGTCTATGGATCCTGTTTAGTTACCTTTATGGGTTATGACACATGGGTAGATTTGGTGATTCTGGATATGGTAAATTTCAACATCATTTTGGGTATGAGTTGGTTGTCCCCTTACCATGCGATCTTGGATTGTCACACCAAGACAGATGCACTAGCCATGTCGGGTATTCCTAGACTTGAGTGGAGGGGTACTCCTAGTCCTGCCCTGAAGAAAGATTATTTCCTTCCTCCGAGAGAAGAAGTTTGTTGATAAACGATGTTTGGCCTACTTATCCCATATTCACGATACCAATGTTGACACTCCGCCACTTGAGTCTGGACTATTGTGAGAGAGTTTGCGGAGGTGTTTGATTCGCTCAAATTACACCTAACAAACGCGTAAAAGTAGCGAGACGATGTGAATATAGTAACCCAACTAGGTTAGGGGCCTAATTCACATAGGGGAATAGGGTGTGAAAAGGTTACTAAAGTAGTTGGTACTTTCTTGCGCTCTAGTTTCGTATTCCATTAAGTTTGTAAATGATTATTTGTCTACTAACTAAATTTATTTGATTGTAATAAATATGATTAAAGAAACCAAGGTTGTGTCCCTTTAGATGGAAAGTGTATGCGATGGGTATTGATCTTGATATACTTCTAATGGATTATTGTACGAATGCACTTAACCTCTACCTCGAATCCCTAATATTTCCCAATAGTTAAGAATTGTTTCTCTTTATGATTTTCCCAAATATAGAGTATATATGAAGAATCCAAGTAATTTGTGCCAAGTAAATTCCTCTTATTCCTAAGTGAATCTATTAAATGAGGGTTAACGCCCCGAGTTCTTATTACTTGTTCTTACCAAACCCTAACCTATTTTCCCAAATAAATCGCTTAAGTTAATGCTTGCAACCATCAACTAACAATGGAGAATAAAGACTAAGTAAACCCTAACAACCCATTATGCATATGTTAATCCCAATTCCCAATCACAAAACACCTATCATTGGGTTCACAACCTTAGTAATGAATTCTATTACTCATATAGAAGAACTAAGAACATAATATAAGTTAGAATTCATAATGCTTACTATTGATTAGAATAAAGAATAAAGTAATTCGTTTGTCTTGTCTTGTTCTCCAAAAAAGCCCCAAAAAACAATAGAGTATTGAATGCTAAGAAGGTAGTCGATATCCGACCAAGAATTTTCTAAACAAACCCTACAATAAGTATTTATAATGGTTCAAGTCATGAGAATTAAGATGACAAAACTGCCCCCCTCGGCATTGTTATACGGACCGTCAAAAGTTATACGGTCCGTCAAATTTTCTCTTCAGCTGTCAAACTGCTTTCTTCAATCTTTCTGTGCTTCTTATTCGACGGACCGTAAAATGTTATACGGTCCGTATAAATCTTCGAAATTTCCCTTAGTTAGGTTGCACATTCTTGATAGACGGTGAGGGTTTCGCGGTCCGTCAAATATTAACAACGGACATCTTTTTGCTCTATGAAATTTCACGTCGTTGTGGTACATCAGACTAGTTTACGATCTATTTGACATCTCGTAGAATGTTCTGCGGTCCGTCTTTTGTCCCGTCAAATTGCCCATTCAGTTACTTGCCATTTTTTACTTCTTTTTGCAATCTTTTCACATAATTCTCCAACTTTCGCCATACAGACACTAAATACCTGGAACGTAACAAAAACCACATCAAAACGACACAAACTTTCTTGAAAACAGGTAAAACTCTCCGACTTAAAGTCTTTGCTTGTCCTCAAGCAAGTAACACAACACAAATGACTCAACTAAAACTTAGATACAACAGAGTAACAATGTCTACAATAGTTTTGACTCCGAACTATAGGCATGCATGTTTCTCACAGCTAACCACCTCATTTTAAGATTAAAGATACGACACATGACTCAAGACTGTTAGGATTCATAGTGAATCTTCAATCTTTGACATCACATTATCGTAAAATATCAATGGACACACAAATTCCGCCTTGGATGGTCGTTCCTCATTTCACATTTTCAACCCTTATGCCCTCACAGACGTTAATGTCCCATTAAGACATAAAGAATAAATGGGACAAAGACAAAGAAAAGGAGAAACACTCATACTCACACTCACACTCGCAAAGAAGTTCATGTTCTACAAATGCAAATGCCATATGCTTGCCCTTATTTTCGATGCCTTCAACTTCGGACGGTTCGGTTGTGATCACATTAGAACTTTTGCAAGCTTGTAATGTAGGCTTGGGGATGGGTAGGATAGATATTTGGGCATTTCGATTCTACCCCTCCTTGAACACTACATTTTTCTTTCCTTTATTTGCCTTTCTTTCTCCCTCTTTTTACTTTTTCAACTTCAATGTGGTGCAACAAACTACTATGTATTAGCTATCTTTTTGTGCAACGATTTTACGATTTTTTTTTTTTTTTTTTTTTTTTTTTTTTTTTTTTTTAGCAACTACACAACAACCGCATCGACTCCTCTACTAGGTAACTCACACCACCCCAACTGTGCCTTAGGCCTCTTTCTCTTGTAATTGCTGTATGAGGGAGTGCAACGATAATTATTTCAAACAAGGGTATGGGTTGGTTAGCGCTAGTTAAGTAAAAGGTCAAAGGCTCAAAGGGGAAGACTAGGATCATATACATTAATGGTTATGGCTTACGAGGTAAAGTGACCTTAAATTTACACAAAGAAAGCTAAAGATCTCAACAACCAAACTATCCTTAGAATTCAAGATGACAAAAGCCTAAAATTCTAGATTGCAAATGCGGTAGCACGAACACAAACTAACAACTCACACACACACAATGGCATAAGCTAACCTTTTTTGCTAATGTAAATACAACCTCCTAGGTCATTTATCATCCACAATACATTTCAATAACCATGATGTCATAAAAGAATCAATCACGTCAATCACCAGCAGTTCTAAAGCACTTTAAAAATTTTTGAGAAGTTTGCAAATTTCAAACCGAATATACAAATCATGCTCAAGTTCAAAACCTACCATATAGTTCATTACTACTCTACTCTACCCAAGCAACAGCATAAACATGCAGGTTTCACCGTAAATAAAAACCGCCCAAGAAAAGAACTAGATAAAGAAAAAGTGTGGGGTCCTACAGTATACATATTACAATAAGATAAAATAGCCCACCATGCTAATTCAAAAATCATGCATTGTCCCAGGCATGTAAATAAAAAACGAGGTTAGGAATATTGGAGGCACTCTAAGCGCCGTCATCCTGAGGTTTGACCACCTCATTAATGTGGACCAGTGCTGGATCAACTGTTAGGACCTTAGCTCCAGTGGGTGGATCTGTCTGGCTTTGAGAGAGCGTGTCCTCCCCGAGGTCCGTAGTAGTAGTCACCATGGGTACCACAATGCTAGGCACCGTCTGTTGAATAGGAGGAGGGTGGCTAGATGACGCTCCCGTGAAATGGTTATCGTCAACGAAGAGTTGCTGGACCTTTCTAAACTGACGCTCGTCTTCTTCACTTACAACCTCCTCATCATCATTGTACTCATCTGCTCCCTTAGGTCTTCGGTTGCCGCGCATGGGGCGGTGAGTTATCTCTATTAATCGGACCGCTGGACAAGGGCGACCAAATCTATATTATGTGCTGGGGGAGAGTTTGTAGGTGCATGTCCCTCTTTTACCTTCAGCTCCCGTACATCATTCTTTAGCTGCAAAATGTCACCCTTGAATTGCCCCCCAAACCAACTGCGGGGCTCACATTCTCCAACTCGAGAACCCTATCTCTCGGCGTCATCGATCCGAGAATGACGTGCGACGAGACTCCTTCCAAGATGTTTCAACGGATTCAAGGCGTCGCCTTGACGTGCTTCTCCGGAAAGACCGCAATCTCCTATTAAAATGACAAACCTGGCTTGGCCCGATCTTTATTGACTCTCACATGGGCATCATGAAAATTCTGAGCAGTGGAAGGAATCATGGTGCCTCCGACAACTGTGGGATGTGCTACAACATGGGAGAGCAAGGTACAGCAATGGCGGATGGACTCGGGGATGGTCGGGACCTACAAGTGAAGCATACCGCCTAGCGCATCACCCGAACCCTCTGCGGATCTCGGGCATGCCTCCTTTCCGAGTCTACTAGAGGTTGTGCCACCGTAGCTACGCACAATAGTAAGCTCTAGGGCATGAAGGTCATTATCTTTACTCTTCAACAAATCATATACGCTAACTTTTACCGGAGCCATAGTCTCGGATGGAAAATTTCGAACTCTCGCTTGCACGCAGCATAACCTAGTAATGAGACACGGGTATGCTAACGATAACTCCCTCATCATAGATCGCTGTTCTTTAGCAACCAGTTGGCCAATGTCAATGAAGTATTTAGACACGATGGCAGCTACTAGAATGGCCCTTTCAACCGTCAACATATTATCAGATTGAGTAGGGTAAAGCCTGTGGATAATGACACTCCACTAGAATTTTCTTTCAACAGAAAGGTCGGCCTTTTTCACCGAGGCAGAGGTGTTTTTACTCTAAGCTGGAGATCTTTTAGTAGTAACCGACGCGACCCACGCATAACCCTGCCTATCTATGGTTTCGGAACTACTCAACCTAGATGTACGCTTATCAATATGCGATGGCGCACATAATCATTCCAGTAAAGTGTTGATTGTCTAGCTTTTGGATATAAACTACTCGCCACCGCAAAACCATCACCTCTGTCAATCAGCTCGGTTTCTTCTTTGATCTCGGATGGCTTGAAGGTGTTGTTAATCTCGGAAGAAAGACAAATCAGTATGAACTCGAACTAGAGCAGCGGATATAATCCCGGGGGGGGGAGAGTGGGCGGCGGCTAAGGAAATTCCATTGGTAGTAGTTAATGTGAGAGAGGATTCGTGGGAATGCCTCCACCCCATCCAAGCTGTTTCTTTTTTCCTTGCGGGTGCTTTTTCTGGGCCGACCCCCTTCTTTCTCTTCTATTCCATGCTCATATATGTTACGTCCCGTATTTTCGTGCGTTAAGTTGCATCGTAGGTTAGTCACATAAGCTCAACGGACAGGATTATGTTAGAAGTTATAAGTGTTTATGCTATGTTCAACAAGTGGTAAGTAAGTATCGTAAAGGTTGGAGGTTAAACGAATCGAAAAAAAATAAAATAAGTTTTGTCAAGTTTGGGATGTTGAACAAGTTATACAGACTGTATGGAGTTTTGGTCATATCCAAGTATGCAAATAAAGTGATCGGTGTATAAAAGTTTGATGTCTCGAAATAATTTCCGCGGATGAACAGTACACGGTGAACAGTAAGGCGGTGAATAGTACGTGGATGAACAGTACTCGGTGTGAACAGTACTCGTGTGTGAACAGTAAAAATCAGAAAATTTAAAAACAAAAATCTGATTTTTTCACTCATGTTTTCTACCACCTTTTCTCCCTCAATTCTCTCTAAACCTCTCCAAACCCTTTCCTAACCTATCTCCAAGGTTCCTAAGACAAATCAAAGGGAAAACAATCCAATCATTCATCAAAGTGTTGGAAACCCCAAAGAACAACAAGTCTATGATGTCGTTATGCTATTAAGGATTGTTGTGCCGAACCACAAGCTGATTACGAGTCACGCCTTATTTTTGCTGTATGTATAACATGTTATTGGTTGTTCTTAAGATTAATTCCATGCGGGTGAAGTCATTTGAAGTAAAACACCACAAGATAGCATTGAAATAGCCTAACAAATGGCTAATGTTTCGTTGGGCTGTTTTGAGGTGATAAATATGATTTGTGATGGCTTAAAATTATGGAATACAACATGATTGTGATATGGTCTCTGTTGTTATTTGTATATACATGATTATCAAGTGAATTGGCGAAAGGTATGAATCTTCCTTATTAGTATTGATTTAAGCTTATTTACGGAGGGAAAGTTACTAAATGAGATATACGAATTTATGGGTCGAGAAATTGGGTAAAACATCGTGTGGGATGTTTATGAAATATTTGGTATTGATAATATTGTCGTTGATGTTGGTATTGTTGTTGTTGTTGGTTCCGGATTGTGATTTCGGGTTAGGCATATAAACGGGGAGACGAATCTTAATTTCGTAGAATCTAAAGTGATTTTAATTAAAGGTTTGGGGCAGTGTATGAAGACGAGCCTAACAATAGTATGAATGGTTTTATATGTAGATTGCGAGTCGGGGGGATAAGTTGGAAAGTCAAGAAGCAAGATTCTGGTATGCTAAGGCTAGCCCCTTTCTTTCGTGCATGATTCTTAAGGCTAGATTAAAGTCTATATTTCTATGCCATTCTTATTCCCAAAAGTAAGAATTCAAGATTTCCAAAGCTGTTATGATGTTAAATGAAAAATGTTCTATAATGATTATGACGATGATGATGATGCTATTCTAGAAATTCCGAAGCTATGATTTGAGAGCATTATGAAATTACTGAGCCATTCCATGAATCCCTTGATATTACTCATTGTTGATGGTCTCACCTCATGTTACTCATAATGATTCTATTTTCAATGCTACCTAAGTTCATGATTCTCGAGACTCCCATGACATCGTCGACTTCACCTTAAGATAGTTGATCTTCTAAGGAAGGATATAGTTATTACACCCCCAAGTTTCGGTACATTGAGATTTATTAGGAGTTAGCTAGTTAACTATAGACACTGGAGTTATTTTAAAGGGGTGCAAGA